>NC_069506.1:29446994-29559494 GCF_027579735.1 Bombina bombina | reverse complement strand
GTCCGCCGCCTCAGAGCAGGTGGACAAGTTATGGAGTAGCAGTCTTTAGACCGCTGCTTCATAACTTCTGTTTCAGGGCCTCAAGCTCTATATGAAGCTTGATAAATATGCCCCATTATCTTTAGAATAAGTGTGAGTATAACGCAATGTGGCTCCCAGCAAATTCACGTAAAAATATTTCACCCCTTAAGTTGGCCACTGGACAGTACCTGTAGGTAGGGATGGACAAATGTGGCTAAATCGAAATTTGAATGGAAGAAAAAATACTCCTTTGAATATTCGTTTTACACAATCGAAATATCATCAAGAACAAAAATTATTTAAAATTCGAAAGTCTTATGTTATTTTCAAATTTTATATTGTTTTTTCTACGGAGGGCTGATGGGTTTCGGGCTCCACCTGCCTCATGTCTGGCCCCTCTACATTCTTCAGTCTACAAAACAGGGCTCACAGTTTAAGGAAATTGTATGGATTTACCTTTACAAATATGGTGGCTGGGTTTCCAAGATGGCTGTCACAGTGTTATACTGAAAAACCTGCCAAGAAATTTGTACAGGAAAGCTGGGTAAGGGCATATTTTCCCGTTGTGGACTAACCAAAGAGGAAGGGCTACTCACAATCACAGAGAGGTAGCTACTCGTGCTCCTATTTAGCTGCTAGCTTAGCTTCTGCTGATTTCAGACAGCCCAAAATGGCGCTACTGAAATAGATGTCCTGTTGCAGCCTTTACTCTGGGGCCCAGTAAAGTATTAAAAAGTCTATAAACTCAGCAGCACAACCAAGGTAGACTGTAGTCATACTTTATTTAGTACCAGGAGGATATGATTAAGGGCTGAGCTTGAAACGTCATGTTTTTTTCCTCCTGGTACTAAATAAAGTGTGAATACAGTCTACCTTGGTTGACTATCTGGTGTCTTTTAGCAGTGGCTCCTTCAGCTTGCACACCAATAGCCACTGGTGCTGGAGAATCTTTTGTTTTGCCCAGTAAAGTATTGTTATGAACCTGGATATATCAGTCCAGCTTTAAAGGTAGCGGATAACTAAAAACAGGCTGTGAAAGATCTGTATATAAATGTGTTGGCACATATGTTTGTCTTGGGAATCCAGTTTAGGTCACCACCCAGGACATTGATTATCGATCAATGAAGCTGGTGTCATCACTCAGAGCTAGAACAAATGGCACTATTGCCACAAAATATTAGTTTCATAAGGGGTCTTATGTCTAGAGTCCCCATATTATGCTTAGGGTGACTGTACCCAGAGTAACCTGTGTACATATAAACAATAGAGAGGCACACTCTTATGTGACAAGGGGGAAGCCATATCTCTCTCTCTGCTGAATGTGTATCTTATTTATCTATGTTTATGCAAATTAATTTGGGTGTAGTCACCCTAAGAGTATATGGGGAATTCAGGCACATTCCCAGTTTAGTATGGCTCTTCCTTATGGTAATGTAAATAGTTAAATGAGACTTTATGGAAAAGACTATTACCTTCTATAAAAATAATAAATTAGTAGACAAAACAGGTTACCAACACCTTGGTTAGAAATAGTCTATATCTCTGAAGCTTTGTCACAGCAGCCAGTGTAGAAGCTTCCAATAATAGTAGCATTGGTGATGGGTCACAAACATCTCTTCCATATAAAGACCACAAGCTTCTATTAATCCCAGTGTAGTCTGAAAATAAAAGTGTGATACGAAGACAATTTTGCTGACCTGAGAGCTGTTCTGAGGATTACCAGATAATGCCCCACCAGAACACTAGAGAATGTGGTATCTTCAATAAACTTCTGCTATCAATATGGGGCTCAGGTGGTGATTTGAGATTGAAAGACAAGTATAGAAAATCACCCTTAGAGCCTTCCTGAATTGCTGGACAGATATGGACACTGCAGAGTTCTATGCCGACATTCTGGATTTCTTTACAAGCATTTGTTGTTTTAAACACATTTATAATAATTACAATTACTATGTAATAAGATTTTGGATTGTATGTTACTATAAAGAGACAGTAAACACAAAGGGCCGATTTGTGAAACTGCGAGCGGACTTGATCGATGTAGCGTATCATATCCGCCGCACATCGATAAATGCCGACAGCGTATCATTGCACAAGCAGTTCTTGGGAACTGCTTGTGTAATGCCGCCCCCTGCACATTTGCGGCCAATCGGTCACTAGCAGCGGGTGTCAATCCGTCTGATTGTATAGGATCAGGCAGATTGATGTCCACAGCCTCAGAGCAGGCGGACAGGTTTAGAACACTGCTTCCTCAATGCTGTTTCCGCCGAGCCTGAAGGCTCACGCGGAAACAGGGGCATCAAGCTCCATTCAATCGATTGGCTTTGTGCATTTGCGCTTTTGGACATGGAGAATTTTGCGTGGTCCGTTAAAGAAAATCTATTACATGAGGGAAGTTGTGTATTGTGCTATCCGACATGAATCCTGTGGAACTCATTATACTATAAATTGCTTGATAAATATTAACAATCTAGTGCAAGAAATTCAAGCGGTATTGAATATAAGTATATTGCGCTCCATATTGCTGTCATTTTTTCATTTACTTGTAATCTAGGCAAGAGTGTTTACAATATAATATTAAACATGTGAAGATAAAATGTGATATGATACTCAGTCAAAGGAAGTTAGTTTATTAGTGAATTTAATTTAACTGTATATACTACTCAAATTTACAACATTTGGTAGAAATACTCATGCTTAATTACCTAAGTCTGCAACTTTAGTTTTTTGATAATAAACAAAACAAACTACTGATCTCTGTTTTCTGCTCAGAGGGGCTGGCGGCTATAGAAAAACCGTTGGCCTGATGTGGCCCTCGGGCCGTTATTTGGGCTGCCCTGATCTAAAGGAACATTTCACTACTATACTTTTCTGCTACTATTTACCGCTGTAATTGAAAACAGAATTGAAATTCAGAGATTCAGTTACAACCCACCTACCACTGTGCTATTTTTTTTCCATACAAGTGACCCTCATATAATTATTTTTAAAAAATTTTTATAGCTTTCAAGAGACTGCAGTTTTTGAACAAGAAAGTGTCCCATTTTAGGAATGGCTTACAATTATCATACTATTATCAGTACCACAATCTTACAGAAACACAAATGATATAGCTCTGTATTCATTTTGGGGATTAACCCTTCCCCCCCTTCCAAACACACAGCCTGCACTCCGAATAACCTTGTTCCAGCTTCCCTCTGCATGTCAGCAGGACACAGGATCCCAGTTCTCCCAGGAGCCTGGACACTGTGGGACACACCACGGGGTGTATACATTACTGAGTGACACAGGAAGATCTGTCATTCTGTCCCTTACAGGTTCTTCCATCCGTTGAAGGATGGACATGATAGTTACATCACATCTATTTTCCATCTGTCACTACTGTCCTCACACACGTCAACAACAAAAGAGGATGTGGGAAACAGACAAATGACACTAGGTGCCCGTTGACATAAATAATGGTCAAGGTACCAATATGGTGTCATTTGTTTAGTTCCAAAATGTAAAATCAACATAAATTGGTTGTAGTAAGTGATACAAACTGATAAAGTCTGAAGAATTTGTTGGGTTTGGGAAGCTGTCTACACCCTATTGGTTAAAATATCAGGAAGATATGGGTTTTACCCAAGATCTGTACTTTTACATTCAAATTTATTTAGAGGGATATGTTAGTGCAATAATATATAAATAATATAATGTTAATCTTATAATTAGACTATTGTTCCCTTAGAACTGTGGTTAACTACTGCACATGGGTGAAAAACATACTCAAAAGAACATTGAATACTAAATATATATGTCATGCACCTCCCACTAATAATGGGTGCCGCCATTTTGAAACTTAGGTGAGCTGCAGGTATCTGAAGGTGAGATGCTGCCCATGTGCAAAATCATCAAGACTGACAAGGGAATAACCTCAATACTATGCTTGTAAAATATATTTATTGTTTAATCTCCCTTTAAATTAGCATACCAGCATGTTACTGAGCATGGTATAGCTGGAACCCTAATACTATATATATATTATACCTATATATGTATATATATGTGCTCTGACATCTTGAGGTTTATTTAATTTTTGCGTTAGAATGACTGGCATGATAATGCAACAATAAAATGCTCAATTTCGTTGGACTATATCGCACAAAACTAGTTCATTCTTGAGCTGGTCCTGAAAGTATATGTGGTTGGCTACTCACATATAATTTTGATTGGACCACTGTTCATGTTTTGCTCAGTCCGTCGGCCCTGAACATGACTTTAACTATGTGTTTAACTCCTCTGCAGGGGGGGGAGTTATCTAGGAACATTTGTGCCATAAGAAAATGTGTTAAAGGGATAGTCTACACTAAATGGTTATTGTTTAAAAATGATAAATAATGCCATTACTACCCATTCCCCAGCTTTGTACAACCAACATTGTTAGATAATATACTTTATAATATTTAAACCTCTAAATTTCTGCCTGTTTCTAAGCCACTATAGACAGCCTCTTAATTATATGCTTTTTTATTTGCTTTTCACAACAGGAGACTGCTAGTTCATGTGGGCCATACAGATAACATTGTGTTCATGCCCAATGAGTTATTTAAGATTTAGCACAACACAGCACTAAATGCAAGTCAATAGATAATAAATAAAAAGTCATGTGATAAGGGAGCAGTCTGCAGACGCTTAGATACAAGGTAATCACAGAGGTAAAAAAGTATATTAATATAAGTGTTGGTTATGCAAAACTGGGGAAATGGGTAATAAAGGGGCTTATCTATCTTTTAAAACAATAAAAAAATCTATTGTAGACTTTCCCTTTAACGAATTAGAGCTTTATATAGTGCACTTTAAAGTGAAGGTCAAGTCTTGCGTTCTGCTTATAATTTTTCAATATGTTAGTTAAATTCAGTATGATGTTCATTCATCAAATTATATATAAATACAATCAAAATTTTTATTTTAACGTTTTCAATATGCTCCGTTTCACCCTGTATAATCCGCCCGCCATAACTGCCGTTATTGGAGTGACAGTTTTTCTATCGAATCTAGTGTTTACCCCCGTGGCGTCCAGGCCCTTTCCGGTTTCGTCATTGCAACCTTATGCGCATGCGTTTAAACCAAAGCGCGTCATCATCGGCATGCTCATTCATGTTTCGTGCATGCGTTGTCCGCTCTCACAATTGTTGATACATTGAATCCACATCAACGCTCTCTCGCATCCTAGCAAATTAGCCTGCAACTATAAAAACAGGTAAGAATCAATACGCTGCGCCTTTACAAAAACGAATTGGGCTAAATTATAATCGATCGTCTACATCATAAGAGTATTTATTTGTTACGTGGGTTGACGAAACGCATGCGCTATTGACTTGACGATCGCACTGCATGCGCAGTTCAAACAAAACACGGGTGCACGAGCGTAGTCCGCCTTGTAAGAAAACAAAGCACGTCATAACATCTGAATAAGGAAGTGTGGTAGGGGGCGGAGCTAATCGCAATAACGGAGGTAATATCATAAATACCATTTTATTTGAAATGGATTCGTTATTCATACATATAAACTCAGCGACTTTAATATTTATAACATAAACTTTAAATGGTATATAGATAATAGCAAAAATTGACCTTCACTTTAAAGGAACATGGATGTTATGATTCACTAATATGTATAAAAAAATGGAATGAAGTTTGTTATCTTATTTGTCTCTTTCCTTTAGTTTCCCGTTGCTGAAAACGTATCTTATTTTCATGAGAGCATAATGAGTAGGTGTTTGCAACAATGTTATAGATAAAACGTATTTGGCAATTTACTGCCTTGATTAGTTCCATGCTTATTTTTCATATGACTCTTGACTACATTAATAATAACAGGTACCCTAGGGCCAAAACATATAACTCCAAATAAGATTTAAGCCAAAAGAAGACAAAACATTTTCACTTTAATTTTTGCAGTTTGAGACTTTAGAGATCTGAGATGAAATACACAGCCAAAAAATGCAAGATTTACTCCAGATTACAGAGTGCATTTAAACCCTCAAACCCTATCAGTTCCTCTGCCTAATTGTGTGTGCATATACTTGTGAAGTAGATATGAAAAACACACACAAGAGCCATTGAATGAAAGTATGTGATGCTAATTACAGATATACCTTGCCTCAAAGGCAGGATGTCAGGGTTACACAGCCCTATTATTGTGTAATACCATTAAGATTATAAAAAAGAAAATCTAAATTCTCCATAAAATGTTTAACTGGGCATAGCTCTCTCTCTCTCTCTCTCTCTCTTCTATATATATATATATATATAGATATAATATATATATATATATATAATACAGTGTGTATGTAATATATATATATATATATATATATATAATATATATATAGCACAAAGGAAGGTAACAGCACTCCTGGTAAATATATTCAAGGCCCAATCCGCCTGTTGTTCCCAGGGTGCGCTTCAAAGTCCCTTATAGCAACAAAGAAAGGAAGGCACTCACGGGGTCTTTATCACAAAGTATTAAAACTATAATCTGTGACGTTTCGGGGTCGCCCCTGTTTTCAAAAAGACATACAAATGTTAAGCACGTGTTCTGAGGGGTTTAAAGATGGGTGAATACACTGCTTTTACTTTTGCTATGTCTGTTTGAAAACTAGGGGTGACCCCAGAAATGTCACGGATTAAAGTTTAATACTTTGTGATAAAGACCCAGTGAGTGCCTTCCTTTCTTTGTTGCTCACAATACAGTATATATATATATACTATAATATATATCTATATATATGTGTGTGTTGAGTGTGTAGTAGATAGATAGATCTATATTTTGTTGTATGTCCCTGGATTTTTTTTTGTCCCTGGAAATGTCCCTGAAAATCTCTTTTGCACAACATTTGTTTATATATTATATATATATATATATTATATATATATATTATATATATAATATATATATACACACATATACGCACACACACATACATATATACAGAAGATTAGATGATAAATAGATATAGTGTATATTTAAATATAATACATTACTAATGGAATATGTTATAATTATTGAATGGGTTCACATATTATTTGTCTTTCTAATTTTGATGCTGTGTTGTAAAAATAACCATATGCCCAGAATGTGTTCCAGAGACTGGGTAGGTGTAAGAGCTTGGTGCTGTAATCTGTATAATAAACTATGGATAGTCTAATTATACTATTTACTTTCAAATGGGTGTGGTTTTGATTGCAGAACTGAGTGGGCATTGCAGTTTGAACAGTAGGTCTTGATAAAGGGCCTATGGGGCTGAAACGCGTAGATTGCTCATCAGTATACTTGAAGTGGCACTCTGGTTATAGTAGGTGAGGTGCATCAATGCCGTCTAAATTGCTAGCGGTGCATACATATGTGTAATTCCTCACCCAGGATCTATACACCGAGTGTTTCACCCAAACCTTACTACCAATCTTTGAATCATACGGACTCTTTACTTGTGACCCCTCACACCGGAACAGGCAATAGGACCTGGAGGTTACAGCCCGTAAGAGAAGGTTTGGCTGCCAGCAAATACCTTGGCCCCAGGACTTACCTGCAACTGAGTGGAAGCACCACAATTATTCTTCAAACGGAACAGGATCTGGTAACTTTAGAACTCCAAAATACCCAGCAACATTGTTTTGCCACCCAAACCGCATAGGATTTCATCGCTGGAGTGGATACACTTACTTTTTTAGGTCCGCAACAATCCTTTTACCATACAGGATTTTCAAATACCTGAGGACGGTAACCCCCACACGTCAGTACGGTAAACACCACTAATCAAATAAGAAGCATACAATATAATTCCTCCCAATGTGGTCAAAGTTGATATGAACTGTATATGATAACAGACTTTCTTTTATGTATCTTGTATTTTTAGTTTTTAGCCGCGATATTGCTCTACCATTTGTTTTAGCACACGTTTTTAATTGTTGTCCTTGATATATTTGGTGCCGGCACCTTACAAATTATTATTCAAATCGTTTTACTATCATTTATTAATTTTGTTGTAACATTCTTTTCTGTACCATTAAAAACATAGAATCTTTTATGCTTAAACATTTTGCATATAGTTTTATTCAGTTTTATCATTGAGGTTACCTAAACACAACACGTTGCAAATGTACTCTATCTTCCCATATCTAGTTCAATTTTTTTTCCCTTATTAAGCCTCTCCACAACTGACACATATTGTTGTCTCTAACATTTTAGACAATTCAGTCCATTTCTATACTATTCCAGGTACTTCCCTCACCACACTGTCACCTATATAATTCTCCATTTTTATATACCGAGTACCACAGGTATTATCATATGCCCCTTCCTCTAAGCTGACTTAGCGCTACCCAATAAACTGTTTTTAGTTGAACAGTAGGTCGTCAATACTCCAGTAACCACTTGCTTGCTCTGCTGCAAAGGGTCCCTGGATTTTTTTTTTAAATATTGGCAACTATGTAGATAGATAGAGTAGATTGTAGTAGCCATATTAGTCCAGTAGTTAAATATAAAAATAACAAGAGTACTGCAGTATGCAGTCAATTCTTTTTTTTGCTGAACATTACATAGTAAAAGACAATCTTTCGAGAGTTTCCTCTCTTCCATTGGTATTGCTACAGACCTGAGGAAGAGATTCTTGAAAGTTTGTCCTTTACTATGTAATGTTAGTCCAATAAAAAATATATTACTGCATACTGTACTCTTGTTATTTTGAGAAAAGGGGACAAAATAAATAATGAAAGTATTTTGCAGAGTTTTTTTTATATACAATTCGATTATAATGTATACCATCACCAAAGTGTTTAATGTCCCTTTAATTATTAATATATACAGAGCAAGTATCAAAATTATCTTTGGAGATATATTCAATACATATATAAAATAATATATTTTTATCTAGAAAATGTAGATGAAATTCATCAGCATTTTCTCTGTAATATGCTTCATTAAAATATCTGACAGGATTTTTGTAGATGGAAACTGTAATTCACTCTTTTTCTTTTTTAACTGGTACTCTATGTCAGATTTTCCTGGCTTTCCCCCGCGGCGTGAAGAAACGTGTTCAGGAATTCCTTGCAGTGTCAGATCTGCGGGCAGTGAGTCGCCTAAGAGGCTCCAGGTATTGTCAAAAATATCATGGGAGACTGAGAACGAGGCGTGGAGACGCGTGAGGAAGACGTGTTGGCGAGAGAGCATGAAGGGGACACAGGAACTACCTCGGGGATAACGTCCTGTGTGTGCATAAGGCTGAAGACTTCATATATTTTCCTACCACAGATAATACCATGAAATAGCAATATGTTAAATGTGTTGTCAGAGTGTAAATATATTCTAAGTATTATATGACACCAGAGCTGTCAAGTTACACTACGGACCTAATACTCTAAAGATATTGTTTAAAATTCTGAAAGTGTTTATGTTTTATTTGTTGAATGATTTCTGTAGTGCTTATAAGTTAGAACAAGAGGGGTTTCACAAGTAAGCTTGTTTGCAATAAAATTCATTTCGTATCCTGTTGTTAATCGTTTATATAGAAATAATACAGTGATTGCACCTTTTTATTTTATTACAACTTTATTAAAAAGAAATTGATTAGTTCCCTTAAAGGGACATGAAACCAAAATGTCCTTTCATGATTCAGATAGAACTTTAAACAACTTTCCAATTTACTTTTATTATGACATTTTCTTTGTTTTCTTGTATCCTTTGTTGAGAAGCACTAAGGCAAGTTAAGGTGCGTGCACGTGTCTGCAGAACTATATTTTTTGTAAGCTTTGCAAGCATAATCGTATAATCAAATCATAGTACGGTGCCAAGCTTGTTTATCTTTACACTAGAGTTGCCAAATGCTGGACAATCTCTTGATGACTGGGCACATTGGTAGGAGGTAGGGTGACCTTATTGCCGCTTTAAAAAGGGACACATATGAAAAAATGCATATGCCAGAGTTCTTATAAAAAAAACATTTCTTTAAACAGCCTTGAAAACTGCCCTGACATATGTTATTTTCATATGTGTCCCTTTTTAAAGCGGCAATATGGTCACCCTAGTTAGTAGGAGGGGACACACAATGGGACCATTTTGCACAACTGAGCAGTAATTTTACCACTTGGCTACCAGTAACATATGTAAACAAAAGTGATTTGACCCACTTGACTGCCCTTCACTTCTTTCTGCTCCATATTTGCGATGCATTTAGATATTTATATACTTAGGGACATTTCAGTGTCCAGTACCTTTGTTTACGGAACTGTCCGGTTGAGTACCAGATACCTCGCACCCATACGTCACACACAATTGTCCTGACTCACTCTCATTAGGAAGATTTGTTTTCTCTTAAATATTAATATATCATTTTCCATATGGGAAATCATAAAATGCTTTTAGATTACAAAATACGCTTATCAATCAACCAATCAGCATTAGCAAAATGTACTAACAACCCAAAGTATTGTAAGGAAATACATGTACATTTTACAAAGTGGAACTTTTCTGTAGTATACCATTTTGGTCCTGACTTAAAAATATTGCCAGACAATCCCTCTCTGTACAAGAGACATTGGAAACCCCAGATATTCACTTTGGTCTAGTCTGGGCCTTGTTATTGCTCATCGGGTCCATATCTGGTTTCTTGCCATCACCCTTAGGGAGACTTCCCCAAGGGTCATAATTTGCTCTCAGGTGGTGACCTATTAAAGAAATAGATACTGAGCTTTTGTTCATTCCTGGTTGAGATTTTATCTCTATTTGTATATCTGAATTATGACTCTGGCATAAAGTCTCCCTAAGGATTTTGGGGAAAACCAGATGCCCAATGTTCCTAGAGGAATATGGCTGCCCCTCACTGACATGGCCCAATAGAAGGCCAAATGGTTGTTTGGTATTTCAGAGCTGGACCCTTCCTTTTTAGACAAGATCAGACTGATTACTTTCAGGAAGGTTCTCCTCTATAAAAGGCACAACTGAGCTAAAAGAGGCTGCTACAAAGTGGTGAGCTGTTGTTCATTTCTCGTTGAGCACTTCTCTTTTTGTATATTTGAATTATGAACCTAGAGAAAATCTCCTTAAAGGTGATGGGGAACCAGAAGTGGAATCTCTCTCGGTTGTTCGTTCTTGGTTAAGCCCTTCTCTCTCTTTGTATATTTGTATTATGACACTGAGGAAAGTCTCTCTAAGGATGATCAGGGAAACCAAATATGGACTCCCTGCGCAATGTGCCGAGGGATATGGTTGTATCTCACTGATAAGACCCAGAGAAGACTAAAACGTTCATCTGCAGTTGCCATGTTTCTCATTCAGAGGGGGTGCCTGTTTTTTTGTTTATCTGAACTATCTATTTCAGTCAGGATCAAACTGATATACTTTTATAAGTTTTCCTCTATAAAAGACACAATTGGTCTAAAGGAGGCTGCAAACTACTGTGTCATTGTTTATTCTTGGATGGGCACATTATTTATCTTTGCATATAGGAATCTGCACCTTCACTTGCAACAGGAATTGAAAAGCCCACAATTTTCAGCATTCAATTACAGAAAAAAGGGGAACAAAATAAATAAGGTATTTTGCAATATTACTTTTTTTACTACAGATAATTAAACTTTTTATATTATAATTTCAAAGTGTTTATAATGTCCCTTTAAGCTGGCAGGTGATATAGATTGCAATATGGCACAGCAGTGATTTTCCGTACATTCCTTTAGACCACATGTCCAGAAGTATAGAAATGAATTAGAGACACTCTAAAGCGGGTCTAATAAACTTATGTGGAAAACAAAGACCTCAGTATGCATTGCCTGATGGAAATAGGTGAAAGAGTATATGTTGAGTTAGAAACAAGCGAATACAAACAGGGAATAGAAACAGGACATAAGTATATGTCAAGGAAAGGAAAACGTATATTGTACTTATACTTATTTTTAATTAAACTTTCATTATTCATATAGAGTACAATTGAAAATAAAAATTCTGTTATCAAATGTATCTATTTCTCTCTATTCTCTTTGTTCAGATTAGCTCATTTCAATAAGGGTATACTGTGTGCTCGTGTTATGAGCACAATATTTTCTAACATTGTTGTAAATACTGCAGCCATATAGTGCTCAAGATACGTGCACACTCTTTTGTCTACCAAAGTATGCTCTAATAAAATTGAGATAAAGAGGGGAATTTAATCATCCAAATGGGTTGGAAAGTTTTAAAAATGTATACACTGTATCTTAAATGGATACTAAACCAATTTTTTCTTTCTTTCATGAATCAGATAGCGCATGTAATTTTAAGCAACTTTCTAATTTACTCCTATTATCAATTTTTCTTCATTCTCTTGCTATCTTTATTTGAAAAAGCAGGAATATAAGCTTAGGAGCCAGCCTATTTTAGGTTCAGCACCTGGGTAGTGCTTGCTGATTGATGGCTACATTTAGTGCTTGCTGATTAGTGGCTACATTAAGCCACCAATCAGCAAGCGCTACCCAGGTTCTGAACCAAAAATGGTCTGGCTCCTAAGCTTAGATTCCTGCTTTTTCAAATAAAGATAGCAAGAGAACGATCTGAATCAGGAAAGAAAAAAATTTGGGTTTAGTATTTAATTTTGACGTCCATGTCTTTGGTTGTACACATGGGGCAGAAAAAAATCCCTATACATATAATTGCACTGATCTGCTTATTGTGAGGTGAGTACATGGATAGCCAGTTATACTGTTTCAGAATATACGACAGGCAATGGCTGTTGTAGAACGTTGGGGGTCTAACAAAGGTGGAGGTGGTAACAAATGTGAAATACACAGCACACATATTATATGGAGCCACTTGGCAGAGGGTGCTGCACTGGTGTTTGGAGGGGTATAGCTGCCCCAGCCCCACCATAGAACCACCACTGAGGACAAGCACATTACTATATAGGACTGGGGATCTTAAAACAACCTAATGAAATGGGCTGACTCAATAGGTCAAGCAGTTCACATCCTCTGTCTGACATGATATCATGACAAAATATACAGATTCCTTAATGGACAGCAGGTGATTCCGTTTGGCTATTTTAGGCTACAGACTTGTTGGGTGATGACCTGGATGTCTTCCTGCAGCAGGTGGTCTGTTTATTTTTTCCTGTGGCACCTGCTAATAATACAGATCACATTTTTTTACTCAAATTGACTTGAAGATGTGGAGAACAGCAGAGCTTATCAATGGGTTTGTTGTGTTGTGCAAAAGAATCTGGACTGAGTCAACCCACCACATTCCATGCTTGTACTGATTGCACCATCATGATAATATAGTAGTTCTTAAAGGGACATAAAACCCAAAATGTATCTTTCATGACTCAGATGATGCATATCATTTTATACAATTTTCCATTTTACTCTTAGGGGTAGATTTACCAACGTCTTTCCGCCATGATACGCTGTAGCAAATCATGTCCGACAGACATTGCTGAATGCTGACAGCATACACTGTCGGCATTTATCATTGCGCAAGCAGTTCTTGTGAACTGCTTGTGCAATGCCGCCCCCTGCAGACTTGTAGCCAATCGGCTGCTAGAAAAGGGTGTCAAGCAGCCTGATTGTATAGGATCGGGCGGATTGAAGAGGCAGCGGGGAAGTTATGGAGCAGCAGTCTCCGGTGAGCCATTCGGCCCTTGTTAAATCTACCCCTTATTATCTAATTTCCTTCGTTCTCTCGGTATCCAATGTTGAAAAGTATACCTAGGTAGGTTTAGGCGCTGGGAGCTAGCTGCTGATTGGTGGCTGCACATATATGGCTCTTGTCATTGGCTTACAGATGTTTTTCAGCTAGCTCCTATAGTGCATTGCTGCTCCTTCAATAAAGGAAGCAAAATTGCTAATATAAGTAAATTGAAAAGTTGTTTAAAATTGTATGTTCTGAATCACAGAAGAAAAGTTTTTGGGTTTCATGTTTCATGCCCACCATGACAGAACTAAACTTATGCATTACTCTAGCCTAGCAATATCACTAACAGTAGTGTAGCAGTACTTATGTTCACATCAATTTATAGCAACACACATGCTGTAATGATGTTTTCCTTGTTGCTAGCAATTCTCCTTTAAAGGGATATGGAACCCAAAAAATGTATTTTGCGATTCGCTTTAGGCAGCGCATACAATTTTTAAAAAAGTTTCCAATGTACGTCTATGATCAAATATGCTTTGTTCCCATTGTATCCTTTGATAAGGAGATACCTAGGTAACCATGGTGTTACTGATCAGCTGATTAGCGCACCTGTGCACTGGTTCAGTTATAATCGAAACCTGGCCTGTTGGGGGTACTTGAAGACCGTGGTTGAGAAACACTGGTTTAGACTAAGTGCTATTGCATTGTCTTGTTATCATGCATTTGTTGATTATGCAAATCTAATGTATTTACTGGTCCTTTAAGACTCTATAGCAGCATTGCTTGCATTACTTAAAGCATTGTTGCAAGCACTGCTGCCATAGAGTGTTAAAGACACATACACATTCCGGAGCTCAAGCCTAACTGGGTTTACTCTACAACAAAGGACACCAAGAAAACAAAGCAAATTCGCTAATAAAGGTAAACTGGATAGATGTTGTAAGTCACACACACTATCTAGAGCAGTGTTTTTCAACCAGTGTGCCGTGGCACACTAGTGTGCCATGAGAGATCCTCATGTGTGCCACGGCAGACTGACAACAGTGTGACATATTTTTTAAACTTTGCTTGTTTTTTACTCCCAGTGCAGGGGTAGTTTGTAGGAGGCATAACAGCACAATACATACAGTAGGTGCGTGTTTGTGTGTATGTGTATATATATATATGCTGTATTAGGCTACAATGTGTGATTTTTTTTTAAATTTTGGGATGGTGGTGTGCCACGGGATTTTTTTAATGTAAAAAAGTGTGCCACGGCAAAAAAAAGGTTAAAAATCACTGATCTAGACCATGAAAGTTTAATTTTGACTTTACTGTCCCTTTTAGACAGTATGCTATGTCTATACATCATGTGACACTGTTATGTTCATTTACACTGTGTGTGATCTGCCAAATTCAAACTATATTTATTTTATTTAATTATTTATTTTTTAAATGTCTACAGAAAAGCTGACATCAATTAAATCTGTTTATATAACTGCAAGTAACTTAGAAAAATACAAAAACAAAAAACAAAGACCTCATAAAAGAACTGATTAAAAACAAGAAAACATAAAAAGAAAAAAAGGTATTAGCTGGGATTAAACGGATAGAAGAAAGATAAATCTCTACTGTTAGTTTATGCACCTTTATAGGAGAGAAAGGAAATGGATTCCTCTTTTGTAAAACACATATCGCACCCCTCACCCCCCCCCCAGTCTTCTCTTGGTTTAAGCATTGCATTGTCCCTGTATTGTGCTACCTTGTAAAGCCTAGCTCTGTTGACAATAGCCGGGCTACAGAATCACTCTAATCACAGTAATACCCTGTGGGAATGCTGCAGATCGGTGTTACTCAGTGGGACTTGTTCCCCTCTCTGAGAGGCTTCAGTTTATAGATGCTTGTCAGAGATATTTACTCCAAATAATTTCCTGTGGAAGAACGTTTCAGTAAAACCACTTCCCCTGAATTACCCCAGGCAGTAGATTTTAGTATATTTTACAGAAACAAGGAAATATTATACAGACGCGCACTTAGCTGCGAGGTGTCGACACTTTCTGTATTTTACACAATGTGATTAAAGCTGGCGTTTAATGCTGAGCAGCCCATAAGTAATTTATGTGATCTATAATGGTTCATAAAATCTCTACAATTTCACTAATATTTTGCTACATGTCTGGAGAAACCACCTGCATTAACCCCTTGTGGCATGGGTTGTGCGTATCCAAACATACTGTATGTGTTTTTACCACATTTTCTGGAAGGGAAATTCATCTAATTGCTCTAAATAAATAAATATCACAAAATAGCCAAGTGCTATACACTTTAAACATGATTCAGACAGAGCGTGCAATTATTTTAAATGTTTTTAGCTCTGGTTTGCTTTGTTGAACTGTATCTGCTTCCCATGAATGCAGATTCAAAAGCATGCACGTGTCTTGTGCAGTGCGGACTATGGTCTGGATTACAAATGGAGCGCAAAAATATTAGCGCTTTTGTGCATTAACATTGCTTGAGTGTAGTCAATAGTAGACATGTGCGACGCTAAAAAATTGGTTTTGTTTTCATCAGTTAAATAAATAATTTAGTTTTTGCAAATTAGTTTAGTTAAGTTTAAAAATAAAAAAATGTTTTGGTAAATTAGTTATGTTAAGTTAAATAGTTTGTTTGGATCCATTTGTTTTTTCTGATCCATACTTTTTTTTTTATATGAATTATTCTATTCTGAAGTTTAGAAAAGAATAATGCATATGAATAAAGAATGGATCCGAAAAAACGAAAGGATCCGAAAAAGACGATTTAACTTAACATAACTAATATGCCGGCGATTGCCGAAACAAAATGATCTAAAACCGCCACCCACATCACCAACACTAAATAAAGCTATAAACCCTTAAACCGCCATCCCCCCCACATTGCCAACACTACCTAAACCTATTAACCCCTAAACCGCACTCCCCATATCGCCGACACTAAATAAAGCTATTAACCCCTAAACCGCCATTCCCCAACATCGCAGATACTAACTAAACACTAAATAAAGCTATTAACCCCTAAACTGCCATTCCCAAACATCGCTAACACTAACTAAACCTATTAACCCCTAAACCACAGTTCCCCAACATTGTCAAAACAAAATAAACCTATTAACCCCTAAACCGCCATTCCCAAACATCGCCAAAACACTAACTAAACCTATTAACCCCTAAACCGCAGTTCCAAAACATTGCTGACACTAACTAAACTTATTAACCCCTGAACCGCTGCCCCCCACATCGCAACAACCTAAATTAAACTATATTAACGCCTTAACCTAACACCCACTAACTTTAACATAATTAAAATAGACCTAAATTAAAGTTAAAATTATTAAATACCTATTTAAAAATAAATACAAACTTACCTGTGAAATAAAAATAAAACTTAAGCTAGTTACAATATTACTATTTACTAACTACCTAGTTAAAATAAATACAAACTTAACCTGTGAAATAAAAATAAAACCTAAGCTAGTTACAATATTACTATTTACTAACTACCTAGTTAAAATAAATACAAACTTAACCTGTGAAATAAAAATAAAATCTAAGCTAGTTACAATATTACTATTTACTAACTACCTAGTTAAAATAACTACAAACTTAACCTGTGAAATAAAAATAAAACCTAAGCTTACACTAATAAAACCTAACATTACTAAAAATAAAAAAACTAACATTACTAAAAATAAAAAAAACTAACATTACTAAAAAATAAAACTACAATTACTAAAAACAATAAACACTAAAATTACAAAAAAATAAAAAATATCCAAATAAATAAAAATCATTTCTATTCTAATACCCTGTTTAAAAAAAACAAAACACCAAAATAAAAAAAAAACCTAATCTATAATAAACTACCAAGGGCCCTTAAAAGGGCTTTTTGTAGGGCATTGCCCTAAAGTTAACAGCTCTTTTGCAAAAAATAAAAACAAACACCCCCTAACATTATAACCCCCCCCAAACCAACAAAATAAAAATAAACCTTATCTACCCATTACCCCGAAAAGGGCATTTGTATGGGCATTGCCCTATGGGCATTCAGCGCTTTTTTGGCCCATTAAAAATAAAAAATCTAAAAAAAAAACCACCCCAAAAATAAAAAAAATCCCATTACAAAAAAATAACAAACGAAATTATCCAAATTAATAAAAATGATTCCTATTCTAATACCCTGTTTTTTTTTAAAAACACCCCAAAATAAAAAAAACCCTAATCTATAATAAACTACCAATAGCCCTTAAAAGGGCCTTTTGTAGGGCATTGCCCTAAAGTTAAACAGCTCTTTTGCTAAAAAATTTTTAAAACAACCCCCCCCTAACATTACAAACCCCCACCCCCCAAACCCACAAAATAAAAAACAAAGTAAAAAAAACCTAATCTACCTATTGCCCTGAAAAGGGCATTCAGCTCTTTTACTACCCTTAAAAGGGCATTCAGGTCTTTTTCGGCCCATTAAAAGCCCTAATCTAAAAAAAAAAACACCCCAAAAAAGCAAAACAAAAAAATAACACTAACCCCAAAATCGGTACTCACAGTTGCTGAAGTTCGGCGAAAGATCTTCATCCCAGCGGCGAAGCATCTTCATCCAGGTGGCTCCATCTCCATCCATCGAGGGACCGGCATCTTCTTCATCCCTGCAGAGGAGGAGCGGTCCATGCGCGAAGGTCCAGGCGGAGGTCCATCGGTCCGACGTGGAGGTCCTCTTCATGCAATCGTCCGCCACACACTGAGGATTCAATGCAAGGTACCCCTTTTATATTGGGGTAATATTAAAAATATTCCTATCAGCCAGTAGGAATTAGAGCTGCTTAAATCCTATTGGCTGATTTAAACAGCCAATAGGATTTAAGCAGCTCTCATTCCTATTGGCTGATTTGTCTTCTCCATTGACTTTTATTGGGGAATACGTGAACGCGTACGCTATTTGGCTGTTTAGATTACCCTGCTTAACGTGCGTGCAAAATAAGTTATTTTGCAACTTGTAATAGCTGCGCAACCCCAAATGTGAAAAAGCCATAACACGTGCGGTGTTTTCGCAACTGATTTGCAGCCGATTTGCAATGTTGCCCATAGTGGTGTCAAGAGTAGAGTATAAGCTAGAGCTTTGTGGAGGGGATATTAATTATGTCACCCCACCTATCACCACAGGTCACCTACAGACCATCTAATCGTTTTGTGGAGGAGGGCGGACAACTCTAGTTCCTGAGCCTACCACTTATGTAAAGGAGCTGATTTTCAACAAATGATTCCAAAAGAAAGAGGTACATTTGATAATAGAAATCATTTTTTTTTAATTGTCCTCTCTATGTGAATTGTGAAGGTTTAATTTTGACTTTCATGACCCACATGACCTCTTGTTCTTTTATTCCTCATTCTCCAAAAAACAAACTCTTGCTCCAGAATGTTATTAGATTTTTAATATATTTGTTCTCTTTATATCACCCGTCTCTTCTCCAAGTTACACGTTAAGGTCATGTTTGGCGTCTGCTTAGAATAAATACGAGCGACAAACCTCCCTACAGCTCTTGGCAACCATGAAAAACCTATAACCCCAATAAAAACATATCCTTGTGCTCACTATCACTGTTGCACAAGGGCAGCTCTTCTGCAAGACCAAAAGAAAGAATCAGTATTGCAAATATTAACATTGTCTTTAGGGTTTACAGTAGAAAAGTGCTTTTTCTCAATATGAGCAATGCAGCTGAATGCCTCAGAGATTTTTCACTTCATCATGGGCATAGCAGCATTTTAAGTGGTCTTTTAAAGGGACATTATACTGTAACCCCCCCTTTAATTTTGTTTACAGTGATACATTCACCTGTGTATTAAATTGTTTACCTATAACTCCTTTATCTTTATTTTGTCATTTGAAATAACTAGTTTTGCCACTGTATACTCGTCTATACTGAAAATGTTAATACTTAAGTATTGGCTATAGAAAATCTGTGTAAACATAGCCAGCAGAGGAAATTACACTCCCACTGGGGGGTAGGTGATATAAGTAATAAAATGTTAATTTTCAATTGTTCTTTTTTAAAGGTCCAATGATCTAAGGTCTCTGGGCTGGCGAGAGTATTAAAGAATGTTTGTTAGTATCTCTACTTCCCTGTTGGAATGATGTAAAGTCACTTTTTACTCTGAAAACAGGGTGTCTCGCTAAGGGGTGTATATGCATTTTCATATGGAGAGGAGAGGCAGACATTACAAAAGTACACGATAAAATTTGTATTTTAAAAATCTTACAAAACTAATAATTGAACTATTCACACAAAAATACACAGGAAAAAATTGTATTGTTAAGGCACATCAAAAATCATAACAAAATTGTTCATCAAAAATCATATTTTATCAAAAATTTTAAATTTGTATGTAAATTACACAGAAATAAATCATATTAAATATGCACAGTGTAAATCGTAATTTAAGTCCATTTGGATGTGCAAAACTCACTTAGAAATTTGTACTTTTAAATACAAAATACAAAGGGTAATTGTTTTGTTTTTTTCGTAAAATGGGCGGAGCATGGGCGTATATGAAATTATGTAAATATTTTTGCACTACAGATCTCACAGTTTTTTTGTGGAGATTAAAAGGTGGCAAGCTTTTCTCAAAACACTTAAAATATTTAGGGACCTATTAACTAAAGGTCTCTGGGCTGGCAAGATTATTTAAAGGGACAGTCCACTCAAATATTTATTGTTTTAAAAGAGAGATAATCTCTATTACCCTAATAGAAAAAAACATATGCATACAAAAATAGAGGTGATTGTAAGATGCTATACGCAGAAATCAGCGTAATGTGATTTATATTGGCTGCAGGATTTAATTTTTAAAGTGCACTCTCTGCTCACTGCTAACTTCGCCGGCCCTACACAGCGAAGTTTCCCTTTACAGCGAGCTCCACTAATTTCAATATCAGACATTTTACCACTCGCAGGGACTGCCCCTTTTATAAGATAATTTGAACAGGGCAGCCACTGTGAGGGTCAGCGTCAAAAACCATGTCTGATCTGGCGAGGTTTAGATAATTGGCCACTTATAACTAATAGAAAAACACATGCATATGAAAATATAGGTGAGTGTAAGATGATATGCGCAGAAAGAAGCATAATGTGACTTATATTGGCTGCTGGATTTCATTTTTAAAGTGCACTCTCTGCTCACTGCTAACTTCGCTCCACGGAATGAAGTGTCCTTTTCTAGCGAACACCATTAATTTCAATAAGAGACATCTAGCCCCCTTTTTACTATAATTCCACCAAGGCAGCCCCTGTGAGGCGCGGCGAAAAAAAAACACCTCTGATCTGGCAAAGTTAATATCATCGGGCTCCAAGGGCCCAGTTCTCTAAGGCTCTCTGGTCTGGCGAGATTCTATAAAATGCTTGGTCAGTCTTACCAGTAGAAATGTGTGATTCGTTTCGGATCAATTCGGCTGAATTCATAAAATTCAAGATTCGATCGATTCGAATTTCCGAATTAAAATAGTGCATAATCTACCGAATAAATCTGAATTAGTTCGGATTTATTTGGTAGATTCGGATGGCCATGGATTACACTAGTATTGTACAGTATATTAGGTTATATCACTCTGCTATGGGTTACACCTAATATACAGTACATAATACTAGTCTAATACACAGCACATCCCACCTAACACTTACTGAAATTCCGAATTTCCGAACCGAATCGAACCGAATCCAGCCGAATTTATTTGAATCCGAAACGAATCCGAACCAAATTGATTACAATTTTTCCAAATTTGAATCGATCCGAACTGAAATTCGAAAAAATCAGAATCGATCTGAACCGAACCAAATTTTTCCGCCATGCACATGTCTACTTACCAGGCCCCTCAAGGATTGTTTTAAAGGCAATTTTTACCTTGGGAACTGTGTATTTCATTTACTCCTTTGTGGGGGGTCATATTAAAAACATAGTTAGCCAGTATCAGTAATACAAACATGACATATTGTAATTTTTTTACTATTAGAATATCCCTTTAACATTGTTGCAGCTAGTGAGTTCCACCAAAGAGTTAAACAAAATGTGCAAACGGTATTAAGTCTATGAGGCCTCCCATGAAGTCTGACTGCTGCCTATCACTTGTCTAGAAGTGAAAATATGTGAGAGATAAAACGTGACAGAAAAGCATGGTGTGATATGAGGAGCTGCAGTGCCCGTGTACAGACACCGACAAAGGTGTCAGGGCTGCTATCAAAGTTTTACTCCAGGGCAAAACAACTGCCGGATTTATCTATTATTTTTAATAGGCAAAAAAACTCCCATTCAAAACTGAAGTAAAAAGTTTAATAAATTCCCCTCTGAACGCGTAACAAGAAACACATGTTGCTTCTGTTCGTTGTAAGGCTGCCCTGCGGGCACAGTTCCCACTTTATCCAAACTACAAATGTCTCTTATTTTCTGTTGCTATCGCAAGAGATGCCTCAGGAGGCAAATATTCGTAGGTGTTTATTTATACATCAAATAACTCCCAGAGAGGTGTTCTGAGGCAGACAGGCAACGTGAGAGAGAGGTAATTATGGCGCGCATCCTTAGCTAGGTAGTCACAAACAGGCGAGGAATGTGTGATCTCTCAGCTCTGAGGATGTTTTGCCATCATAATAAATGACTAAGCCATGTAACAAAAAAAATAGTGGCCTGACTAGAAGTGTGGGCTGTGTGAGGGGTACATGGCTGAATTCTTCACCTCAGGGTCTTCAGCCTTGTCTGGGCAGCCAGATTAGAAGATTCTTGCTCTGACAGGATTTCATAGATCAGAGAGACCCTAATACGGGATAAACCTGGTGTCATATTGTCACTTCACTGTCTACACATACGTCTTAACATAGAAAATGTTCTCACTCTCTATGGTGGTTAGGAACATTACTGAAAAATTACATTCTTTTTATTATTACTATTTTGTTACTAGGGACATGAAAGTCAAAATAAAAGTTAATGTAAATTTTGATGCTAAAATGCCCGGTTTTTAAAAATTTGATTAAAAACAGGGGCACTTTAATTCATCAAAATTTACATTTCACTTGTATACTTACCTTTTAAACTTGACAGCCGCTCCAGCTTCCTCTGGTAGTTGCAAGCCATTTTTGATGTCAGAAATGATGGATAGATCATCCTCCAATCACAGCTTCCCCCCTGGGGGAATCAGTGTCTGATTCAACGCCGTGATTAGAGGAAGCCTGATTCCTCATTTTAGACCCAGGAAGAGGCTTTACGACAGGTGGACGAAGCTGGATCTGCTGTCAAGATAAAAAGGTAAGTATTTTCACAACATGAGTGAAATGTAAATTTTGATGAATTAAAGTGCCTCTGCTTTTAATCGAATTTTTAAAAACCGTGCACTTTAGCATAAAAATTTACATTCACTTTAAAGTTTCATTATTCAAATAGAGCATACAAAAAATAAATAAAAAATGATCAAATCTACCCGACCCTAGGAGTCGTCAAGACTCAGCCCCCCCATCCCTTACAAATTAAACACGCTCCTTTATCCAAACCCCTACCCCAATGAAAACACAACACTTTTTTGTGGGTATAAAATGTTGACCACAGTTTCTTTATTAATACAATTACTAAATATTCAACAAATAAATTTGATAGTAAAAATAATTCATGTAGTTAACTTCAAAACCCCTTATAGATTTTATTGTGCTAAAACCAGTGGTGAGCCCCCTTATTCTAACCAACCCTAGTGTCAACAAGGCCGTAACACCCTAAACAGCTCTGGACAAAACAAAACCCTTGCAGTGTCCGTATTTCCGCCTTATCTATCTGACTCCAGGGAACCCCGTGCCACCAGAACTACCTCTTTTGTTCCCCCACCACGTGGCGAGCCATAAAATTATCAGTTAAACCTTGCTACGTACCGTAACTCTAAACTTAAAGTGGGCTAGCACCCCCGTCATGCTGCAACAATTTAGAAAAATCTCCACTGTAACCAATCTCTAAGTCGAAACAACTTCCTCTCTGGGTCAAAGGCCCCCTCCCTCCTAGGCTTTGCTCTTTGTCCGGGGCCACCTTATTGAGGTAAGCTCATGAGCATGCACGTGTCCTGTGTACTATCTGTATAATATTGTGTTAAACATTGTTCCATGTAGTGTTTGAAACACATGCATTTTTCAGAGCCTACTGTAGTAAGTTCTTATGGAAAAGAGATACGTTTTAAGTTAGGATACCAGTAAAAATATGTCAGTTGGATAATAAAACAAAATTGGAATTGCATTCTCTATCTAAACCATGAAAGTTTAATTATTTAGCTCCCAGTAGTGCATTGCTGCTCTGCAGCTGATTTTAACTATGTGTTTAAGCAATAGTGCAGTCATTTATTCTTTTTACACTTTTATGTCCTTTTGAAGACACAGCTGAGCACATACACAGCCTTTACATGAATGTTGAAATTACATAAATGCAGTCACCAAACTTTTTAAATAATGAATGAAGACTTAGAGTGGCAAGTTTTTATTATGCAGTATTTCCTCTGTTTATTGATCAATGATAAGGCCTCCAGCCAATCAAAAACCAGCACACGTGGATGACATATGACCATGCACAGCTGTGAGATACCCTTGAAAGAACAAATATACAACCATTATAGAATGACTTGCATCAGTAGACTGCCAGGACTACTATTCTGATTTCCACTGTCCCTTAAAGCAGGGTCGGAACTACAGGGGGTGCAGAGGTTGCAACTGCAACTGGGCCCCCAAGGGTGCGGGCCCAGCTTAAATTTTTTTTTATTTTTTTTTATTTTTGTTCAATAAAAAACATTAGCCTGCCACTGCCTGCACTGATATCATGTGAGTGTGATGTGATGTTAGTGTCTCTGTCTGTGACAGGGGTTAATGTTTCACCCATTGGTGTTTATGTGTGTGTGTGTGTGTGTGTGTGTGTGTGTATGTATGCCTGTACGTGTATGTTTGTGGAACCAGCAAATTACAGACCTTGTTACTACAGCATGGGGGGGCGGGGGGTAAACAGTGTCACTATACAGTACCACTATATAGAGTACGGGGGGGCTGGACCATGTCACAGACTACTGTGGTCACTTTATAAAGTACTTGGGCAGGTAGGGTCAGGTTTTTTTTTTGGGGGGGGCCTTCTTAGATTCTTGCACCTGGGCCCTGTGGTTTCTAGTTACGCCTCTGCCTTAAAGGGATATAAAATTTGTGTAGTGGAGCATGCTGGGAGTTATCTGATAAGGATAGGCGCATGGTGGGTGTTACCTGATGCTTGGGGCCTATTTTGGGTGTAGATTGTATGAAATTAACTTGGTACATACATGCATCTAAAAAGTCTCAAGTTCCACAATATATGGTGAGACCCCACTGACAAAGGGGTTAAACCAAAACATCTTTAGAGTGCTGAAACTTTAGAGTGCTACTGCAAAACATTTTGTCCACTATATTGCAGCCAGGAGATAATCAGCCACAGTATCAAACTGAAATGTCATGGGTGGGCATGCCAAAATGTGTTGCCCTTGGCTTCCTGTACAAGAATGTTGCAGTCATCAATCTCAATTTCAGGTAAGGGTAAGAGATCAGGGTCATGTTTGGGGTTAATGACAGTGTTAGGGAATTAAATTAGAGATCATAGACAGGTCTGTAGAAGTGATCCCAGAGGTCTCATTTGAGACCAAGCCTGCACCTTTTGGGGGGCCCACCTTGCCCTGAAATCAGTAGTGTTGTTGCTACATTGGGGACTGGTTGGGTCTAGGCTCTTGAAAAAGAAAACTAACCCTAAAACTAGCCAATTTAAGGGGATCACATTTGTGACTAACTATAGTCAACAATTTGAATTTATTTGTAGTATCATAAAGAGATATCTCCCTTTGTTGGCAGCAGATGATGATTTGGCCAACGTTGTTTCAAAAGGTTGCAGATTCTCAAATAGGAAAGCCGAAACTAAAGGAAATATAGTATCCCCCACAGCACTCCCGACCAAGACCACCACTACTGGGTCATGGCTGACTCATAGAGGGGTATTCAGGTGTAGTAATCGGACTTGTAAAGCCTGTGAACATTTTATACCAGGGAATGAATTCAAAAGTGAGGTTACTGGTAGAACATTTGAACACAGAGAGGTTTTGAATTGCAGATCCTATAATGTTGTTTACTTGCTGACATGCACACAGTGTCACGTACAGTATACAGGCCTAACCACAGGCCTAACCACAAGATAGGTAAGAGAAAGAATACGTGAACACATAACAAATATAGAGGCAGGAAAACTTACAACACCTAGTCCAACACTTTAAGTACAAACATGCTAGCTCCCCTGATGGATGTTAATAGAAAAAGTAAGGCAAAAGAACAATTTGGACTATGTCCTTGCAAAGAGGGAGGTTTTTTGGATCTTCAAACTGGGGACTAGGATGCCCCAGGGACTAAACTTTGAATTTGACTTAGTTATTTTTTGGCACTGAAACCTTACCATATATACCTAAACCCCTATTCTGTTAAAATTGGGCTAAGCTGTTTGGGTATATAACTAATTAAACCAAGTAAGGAGATAAGCAAAAACTAATGGATTCCAATATAAACTAAGACCTATATATATATATATATATATATATATATATATATATATATATATATATATATATATATATATATATATATATATAATGAATTAGATTGGATAAATCAAACTTTCTATACATTAGGAGTACTTTTTAATGTATGGCTTTCTGATATAAAGTTAATAAAAAGTACAGTTCTCTGTGTCCCCCATCTGAAACCACTATATTGGGTTCTTGAGGAATACTCCCCTAAGCATAGATATGACATTGACTTAGCACCGGAGAGAAAGGGAGGTATGCACCGAGTGACACGTTATACAGGGACAATAGAGTGACACATCCTCTTTTTCTGGGGTACAATGATGATGTGCTGATTTATTAAAGTTTCGTATCCTGTATATATTTTATTCACTTTTGTACAATGAATTGTTATATTCAGTTTAGACATTTGAGTACTTATTGATACAGTGATTTACGATTAGAAGATAAGCATGTTAATATGAAAAACTATCCAATTAAGGCCATTGAGCAAGTCACATATCTGTTTCACATTAATGTCGGTGTTGTTGTTTTTGATATTATGAATTTATGCAATTAAGAAAGTTACAATGAATGTACCCACTGATTATGTATTGATTCCAGCCCTTCCTCATTATAACATACATGCTATTTTGAAAGATATTTGAGCCTTGTGCAAGCAGGATTGTATTTGTATAAATATATTGTGACAAGGGATCCCGAAAAGTGGGCTGGGCAGACAGTGTCATTATGAATTACAACCTATCACGGAGGCTTTTAAGTTTTTTAAATCCAGGTTAACTTAATTTACGTTAACTGGATAGGCAGGTCATACAGCTATGACTACGGCCATTTGCTGAAACGCGTTAGCTGATCTGTGACGCTGCCGGCATCATCCGGATGTTTGAGGATCAGCGGGTATGAAGTTTGTGAAACGCTGTAGAGCGTATTTTAAATGCATATCAATAAAAGAAATTGATTTTATACAAACGGACTCCCCAGATTTCATTTTTAGATTGGATCTACCTGCATCAGGTCTGGCCTCTGTGTGTGCCCCCTGCAAAACCTGACTCACAGTTCAAGGGAAGTGTATGGGTTTGCCTAGAGTTTCATGATGGCTACCATGGTGTTTCTGTACAGAAAAAGCTACCTCTTTGACTGCACATGCAGGTAAGCAAACAGTCACAGAGGCATAGCTTGACGAATTTCTCCACTGTCAAAAAAGCTACGAATAGCTATAGCATTCCAAACATATTTGTGCAACAGATTTGGAATGTGGTGACATGAAATTGCACGGAGGTAGGTTAATTTTTTCTGAAGGGTAGCTTATTCTGATAGAACACCGGCTCAGCTTCTGCCCGAAAAGACACTGTGGAAAATGGGCCCCGCCACAGCCTTTATGCTGAGGCTAAAAGATGTCTAGTTATGCCAATGATCACGGGTACATTTTTGAATTATATAAAGACCATGGCAGCTTCCAATATTTGGGCAGATCCAATATAGCTGTTGGAGTGACGTTCCCAACAGGAAACCTACAAAAACTGAGAAGTGTGACAACCTTTCCAGCACATATACAGTACACTATGTGCTCCAGTCCCCAAGTAATCAAATGTATGGTCTGGAAAAGATAGACAACAATGAATAAGACTATTACATAGATCAATATTAGAACTGTGTTTTTTGTAGGACCTAAGGAAATCTATTATGTGTGATTAGATGTTCCACAAGAAATTACTCCAAAAGAACAGGAGCTGTAGCTGTTTTGGGTAGCAGTTTTAGAGCTTTGGGGAGTAATTATGTTGCGTGGAAGGTTTTGATGTTCTACACTATAAACTTGTACCCAGAATGTTGCTGGTGGAGTTGTTGCCTATACATAGAACGATGCCCATGAGATCCCTCTATAAAAATGTTATGGTCCTCTGTCTCAGGCAGGTGATTAGCAACATTGTGGTTGTTAGGGCTAAGGTTATAATAATAAAATTATAGCCAACAGCTATTAAATAATAGTCATTAGGTTTACATTCAAGCAACATTGGCAGAATTCATGGTCGAGATCAGTGGTTCTCAACTCAAGTTACCTCAAGGTCTGGTAAATAATAGCAGAATGTGACCAGGACCCAGTAGTCAAGTATGTATCATGAAGTTTTCAAGACGTGTTGTTGTAAAGGTGAAATTATGTTCAAAAATCATTGAACATTGCTTCAGCTGTATTTTCCACCGTTTTGTTAGCGGGCGTCCCTACATCTATAGTCACAGTGGAACCTGTTCTACGAACTGACAGGTTATTGGTTATGAGATAGACGCTGCTCCATTGATTATAATAGAGAGTAACTTGCAACTTGCTAGGGGAGAGCACAAATCTTGATGAACTATGTACATTTTTTAGTTGCGATGCTGTGGTGAGTTTTTTCCCCATGAGACATTTGTTTCACATGATCTATTGGCTCTAGGCCATCGATGCACTGCCTCTCTGCTGTAGCCACATTATATCTACGTCATTTTTTTGGTAATGGCGAAATCTTGGCTGCAATATTATAAAATTGCTGTAGGGATGATGCATCTACATCCATTATTGACAGCACAGGGGACATTACTGCATCCCACCACTTGGTTATGAGTCAATGATAGCTGTGTTAGGGTCAGATGGTGCCCCATCAATATCTCCGAAACCCCAAGAGATTTGTATATTGCAAGAAGTACTAAGTTAGATAAATACAGAGAGATTGCAATTCAACAACTACAAGAAGGGTTACCACCCAGCAGGGGTGGTTTTAGGTCATACAATTTTCAGATGCAATTTTTTTATATAAAATTTTAAATATAACGAGAACAGAAGGTACTAATGTGGAAACTAATTTTCTGCTACCTATACCCCCTTGATTTTCTTTAAAAACCCTCTGCTCCCCAGCTGGAAGAGGGCAAGGGGGGCATTGGCCTAACTGGAATTTAGCTCTTTATCAAATGAAATATATATTATGAGATGACCATGTGCACTGGATTTTAAAAATAACACTACCTTGCAAATTTATATGGCCCCTTTAAAATACGGGGTTGCAACAGTAAAAAATGGGGTGATTAACTCCCCCGGCAACACCTAAAACTTGGATATTTTAACTCAATATTAACCTCTTTAATTTTTGGTTCTTATGGAATTAGGCAATTTTGTATGGTGGGTTGACCTATTATAAATATAAGATTTTTTTTATTTTTTTTAAATTATTAGTCAACAATCTTTCATTATTATTTTTTCTTCTCACCTATAATTTAGTTAGCAAAATTGTGCATTTTGCACTGCCCCTAGAGACTGGAGAGCATTGTTCAGACTCCAGGATATAGTAGATACTGACCCTGCAACATTCTTAAACAGTAATTGCTTTATAAGTATGGAGCTCCTTTATATCTGTCCTTAAATGGATACAGCAGATGAGATAAGATAAACATTATGCTTATTCACTCAAAAATGCTGATTTTATAAAAAAAAAATACTAATTTTAAAACACGTATATATAGTAGTAGTACTTAATTTGTCATATATTACTGTGCATATACAAATTACTTATGAGTATCAATTGAAATGTACAGTGAATTGTGCCTTAGAGGTACCTGGTGGTGATCAGGGGGTCTCTCCATCAAAAAAACTGTCACCCAGAACAAACCTATCCATCATCACATCAAAACAAGTGACTGCTTTGAATTGTGAATGTGAAGTGTGTGTGAGATCTGAGAGGATCTGTGAGGGAGGAGGAGAAAAAGGATCAAAGACAGGGGAATAACTGCAGGGCATCAAAGGCTGAGCAGCACAAAACCTTCCAGGTCCTGGCTCAGACTGGCTGCTGCAGTCAGGTGCTCTGTGCCTTTAAGTGACTGTTTGCAGGAGGAGGGAGCAGTGTAGGGTGGAGCTTTCAGTTCGGGATGAATGGGAAGGACTGCAAACTCTAGCAAGTTTCATTAGACTGCAGAGCCAGAGGAAGGAACAGTGGGGGCAATAATATAACCTCACAGGAGTAAGGGGCAATACCAGGGCATTCTATACCCAGTGATCTAGAGGGGCAGAGCTAGAGAGTGAGGGCACAAACACCAGGATTACCTAAAGTAAGAAGTACAGCAGAGATTACACCATGGGACCCCAGAGGACTATCACCCTTTTTATTGTATTTATCAGCAACGTTTTCCTTTCTCTCCATGCCAAAGAAGGTGAGTTTTGTGCGCCGATGCCCAGTAGGGGTGGTCTGCTAGTTTATTTCTTCTTATGGGACCTACATACATTGTTGTAAGTTTGTGAAAGCCATTTGGGTAACGTATTATGTGGCCATGGATCATTTGTAAATGATTAACTGCCCCTCTCTCGGGCAGATTTACAGGGGGCAGCTGCCAGCTGGGTATGATAGGGTGGCTGCTGGTTTAGAGATTCCTGCCCATGTGGCTTTTAGACTGCGAGTTAGGAAGTGAGTGTTGCGCACCTGGGCAGTGAGCTTCGGTGACTTCACTTGTGAGTGAGCTGATACTTTTTCTTATAGTTGAGGTCTGCGGTGATTTGACATTTGGGATTTGAGTCTGGGGTGGAATGATCCGAATTCCAGATCTTTATTTTACTTTTATTTGAGAGTTTAGATTCCCATGTATCTTGAGTTTGTGTATTTCTTTTGTCTATGTTAAATGTGTAGGATCTGGGGGGTTGTATGAGTAGAATGTTGGGGGATTTTTTTTTCCACCCAAACTGTGTTTAAAACTTGTCTGGCTGATAAGGCGTTGCTGGCCTCTGGCAATGTAAAGGTTAAACTGTAGCATGTTTGGAACCTTGGGCAGCGTTTTGTTTTTTTATGTCTGAACTGGGGATTGAAACTGATCTGCAGGGTAAAAATCCTCTTCCCTATTCTGATCTGTTGGGCCCCAATATATGGTCTTTTCTATGCCCACATGGCAGGAGAAGGGTTAAATATTAAATCTGAATCTACCTAATGTGCCTTATTTGTAAGTGGTCACAAGAATACCCAGACATGACTGTGCCTACTTGTTTTGGGTGGCAGAGTAATTTGAGGTACATAGGCCTGTGCCCATGTTTCACATGGTTTGTAATTTAAACAAATGTAATAAAATATCTTATAAATTATATTTTGGTAACAAAGTGCATGTAATCTCTTGGATATTAATGGGGTTAATTAAGTATTGAAATTTCTACTCATCCTCACAGTATTGTGAATGCCAAATTATCCCACCTGGTCAACAAATCTTGTTTTCCCACGCCTGTGTTATTAAAGATTTAAGATCACTATATACTGTAGTTTAATTTTCATCATTTCTCAAGTTCTCCTTTGTGTGAAGTTGGTGTCATTACAACTAATAATAACTTAACACCTGCAGTGCCTTACACAGTTTGTATGTTCACAGCTCAACTGCTGATTTCTGCATATTTATATATTTCACTAATTTGGATTCAATGTTTCTCTCTAGATGAGATCACACATCCTCTGATTAATGGAAATAAATTACAAGGTGAATTTTTGGAACATGTGAGATTCAGAAATAGTGTGAAAGATCCCTGAGGGGCGACATTTATAGACTCTGTGCCAGGGGAGGAGATCATGTGCCAAACATTTAGATTCAGTTTACAAACTAACACTTTACAGCTGTTTAACAAATGAATTAACTAATTTTCTGGTACCTTAGAAGATAAACCCTTTGATTACCAACCAAGACTGTATGGCACAGTTGGTGGTGAACAATGTCAGTTTTTGCCCAGCCGGCAGGTAATCCCTCTGACCGCCACATGCCATGAGTTGAGGTTGAATTTGTGGGTCAGAGCAGGCAGACGTGATATCATCTCCCAACTCATTTCCAATTACAGCTTCCTGTAAAATAAGTGCATTATTTACCCCTCTGTGGAGTTTTCAAGCTTTACAACATCCAGTGCATAATATTTGTGTATAGGAACTTCTGAACAGAGAATTCTATGTCCACCATGTCAGACGGTCATGTGGAAAATAATCTCAAAATCTGAGATTTTCTGACCAGGTCACCAAGATTATCTATAGGACAAAATAGCCTTTCACTATAAATCTGTTCATATCTGAGTTGAGATTTTTTAATTTATACATTTTGTCTTTTAAGTAATATTTTAACTATTTAACATTTTATTATAGTGGCTTGCTGCTGTTATACAGTGTTTCTCATACACCATCAGATGTTGTAAACTCTGCTATTGCATGGTGTTTTGATGGACTGAACATTTGTGGAATACTATTACAACAAAGCGATTTATAGGAATAGTTTGTTTTACCTTTAACCCCATTTATCACTACAGGTCAGTATCACATTTGGGTTTCTTGAGATTTAGTAAGTTTTAAAGGGATAGTCTAGTCAAACTAAAACGTTGATAATTCAGATAGAGCATGCAACTAATTTACTCCTATTATCAATTTTTGCTTCGCTCTCTTGGTATCTTTATTTAATAAAGCGGGAATGTAAGCTTAGGAGCCAGCTCCTTTTTTGGTTTAGCACCTGGGTAGCGCTTGCTGATTGGTGTCTAAATGTAGCCACCAATTAGCAAGCGCTACCCAGGGTTCTGAAACAAAAATGTGCTGGCTCCTATGTGTACATTTCTGCTTTTTCAAATAAAGATGGCAAGAGAACGAAGAAAAAATAAAAATAGGAGTACATTTGAAAGTTGCTTAAAATTGCTGCTCTTTCTGAATTGTAAAAGAAAAAAATTGGGTTTGTGTCCCTTTTTAAGATGAGCTCTAAACCGTACTTGGATGGTTAGTATATATGTGTGTGTGTATGTATGTGTGTGTGTATATATATATATATGATATAGATATAGGTCCTGGTGGTTTTGTAACGTAATGGACCAAAAATTTGAGACAATACCTGGTACTTGCTTTGGAGAGCGATGTGGTTTTTTTTTTACGGGGTCCCATTTTATATTGATATGGCTCTTGGCAAATGCCTTTAGCTGTCTTGTGATCTCCTGTTAGTGAGCCATTAATGCTTCTAGATCATTATTTTTATTATTTATATTTTAGCATACATCAACCATTCCCAGGCTCTTAAAATTGGTTGTTTACTTCTTGGTTTTCATTAAGGTTTCATAACTAAGTTTAATTAATATAGATATTTTTCTAGTTACGTGTGTGCCATAAAGTGAGGCTCGACAAACCCAGGAAATAGGAAGTCACTGACTCCTAGAATTTTATTACCCCTGGCTCCTAACTTTTTGGGCCCTAAGCAACATATCTGTGTACAAATACCTCAGTCCGACTCCTAACAGTATGTCTGGCTCCTAAATTTTAAACAGATTTGTTGACCCTGCATCGAGTCACTTGCCTAATTAATACTGTAATTAATTTCTTCTGTAATTTATAGTTGGTGACCTCCGACCCCAGCATATGATGCCTTTTAACTCCTTGTTTTCAAGAGATGGTTGTAGTTTGTGTAACCAAAATGTTATCATGGTCACTAACACGCTGGCAGCATAAGGCCCTATATGTCTTTATTAGAAATAAGCTTGTACCCCGGTTCGCTGGTAGCCATTGCAACCTCCTTGTTTGGGCACAGGGTTGTCAGCATTGCTGTGAATATGACCCACACACTCAGAAGTTATTCTCACTAACTGGCAATGGGGAGCGGCTGCTCTGAGCTTGTCTTGATTCACTCTGAGGAATGCTGAGTGTTCTGCGTAATTAACCAGCTCTCTGACTTTCAGGGTTGTAAAACTCTTGTAAAACCTTAAGCTTTGTATTGTGAGCATGAGTTAGTAATCCTCTCTGGGTTCACCCTGTAGGAAACTATGGGAAATTGTAATATTTGAAGGAGGGGCTCCTTATAAATGCTGCAAAATATAATTATCCAGATGACTTTGTGTTGCCCTGGTGTGGGATATGAGGGGAAGATCCTATAGGAAGCTGTGTGAGCCGCTGTCATAAACTTGTCGGATAGTAAAAAGTTACAGGATAAAAAATACTGATGCAATTTGTAGTAATACTGATTTAGAGCGATTGTACTAAATTCTTTGAAATGGCATACTAGAGCAATAAGACAACCTTTTATGTTACAACATCTTATCGCACTGTTGTGTTAATCCCCCCACCACCACACAAACACACAGGTTAAAAACATAGCCAAAGTCAGATCTGGAGTAACAATGCACTTCATCAAGGGGTTCATGTGCATAGCCTCCAATCATAGGTTGTGTTCAGAGTTGTAGTGTATTGCTGCTCTGGAGACGATATGCAAATCATATCCTCTTCCCTAATTTAGATAAAAGAGAGTTTTATTGCTATCTGCATATGCTTCTTACTAATAGTAATTCATTTTCATTCTAAACAATCCTTGTTTATACCCATAACAACAAGCTCAGCATGTAGTGATTCCTTTTAGTGTTTAAAGGTTTCAGGTATCTACGTAATCCTAGCTGAGGTGTGTTGAATTCTAGTTTACATGTTGGTGTCTGACTTAATATAAACTTACACAGCTCATCAGTATGTGTGACATATCTCACATATACCATTGCCATCCTTATGGTCATTCAGTTACTAATGAATGGCTTTCTCATGCTTGATGGGGACACTCATGAATATGAATGAACAGGTAATGTCCTTGTAAATGTTGTCACCTTTTTGGAAAGCTCTTGTTTGCATACTGACTTCAGCTTCTGTGGGGCTTTGATATGAAAAATACCTGTTTACATCAGCAAAAGGTCATGTTGACAATCCCTTTTTTTACTAAAGGCTTTTTGTCCTTTTTTAATCTTACAGGAACTTTTTTTTTTTGTAATATGAATATCCCTCGTTTCAAAATGTGTGAACTATAGGAAGGAATGGTCAGGAAACCCCCAACTTTTCTTTAGTGATTTGGATAAAACACAACAACTTTCCAATTTACTTCTATTATCAAATTTGCTTCATTCTCTTGTTATCCTTTGCTAAAGGAAAAGCATTGTGTGTGTGTGTATATGTATGTGTATATATGTGTGTGTGTGTGTATGTATGTATGTATGTATGTGTATATATATATATATATACAGGTGGCCCTCGGTTTACAACTGTTCAATTTAAGCCGTTTCAGAATAACAACCTATTTTTTCAGTCATGTGACTGCTATTGAAAAACATTGAGAAGCAGTACATTGATTAAAATAGCCAGTAGGTGGAGCTGTCTGCTTGTGTTGCAGCAAAGATATGCAAGCCAAGCAAGCTGAAATTAATTTGTGTAACTAGACCTGAGCTATCGAGCAGTTTTCAAAGGAACAAGATTTTTCTGTCTATAAATCAGTCCAAATTGGAATGCATATAAATAACTGTTTGCAGAAAAATGCAAGTAAAGTCTGTGTTGTGTGATTATTTTATTAGGTTTATAATGCTGTTAAGGAAATGTTTTTGTTCATTTAACTTAGTTTAATTATATTATCTGTGTTGTGTGATTATTTTATTAGGTTTAAAGTCTTTATTTCAAAGCTTTAAAAATAATGTATTAGGTGTTACTTATGACAATTTTGAGAGGGGCCTGGAACCTAACTCCCTCACTTCCCATTGACTTACATTATAAACTGGGTTTCAATTTACAACGGTTTCGATTTACAACCATTCCTTCTGGAACCTAACCCCGGCGTAAACTGATATATATATTCTCTTTCTCTTTCTTTTTCTCTTTCTTTTTCTCTCCTTTTTCTCTCTCGAGCTAGGACCAAGAGAGAGGTGAATTTCATAAAGTAATTTTGGAAAGTTTTTTTTTTTTTCTTTCTATTGTACAGTGTGAATAATTACAGTTTAATTTTCACTCCCAGATCCCTTTAAGATTTTAAACAAACCATTGCAGAGTGTTTAGGCAGCCAATAGGTTTAAACTTGCTATGCAGTAACTCTAGATTTCTCTTTACAGACTGAGGTTATTGGTAGCATATTTTTCCCTTCATTTAGATGTGATGAGGCATCTGGCAGCATTTAGGACGTGTTACTGTTTCCCTGGGATTTTCAGCCACTGGTCTATTTAGTAAGAAATAGCTGTGCTCCCTGGGGGTAACACCATGTGTGACCTTCCCTAATAAGCAGTTTTTTTTTTTTTTAATTTTAGGAAAACCCACTATATGTGATGATCTTTTTAAAATGGCCATTGTCTCTTGTAGAAATAGGAATACATTGGACATTTTTTTGGATGCACTTGTTACTGTGTACTTTTAAAGGGACATAAAAAAGCAAAAATATTATTCTAATGTGTTAGAGTAATTTATTATTGCACTGTTACTCATTTGGTAAGAACAAAAATGTTCAATCAAAGTAACAGATTGTGTAAAGAAAAACAGCAAATAACTTACTTAAAATCTTTTAAAATGACACTTAGAAATTCTCAGTGTAGCCACTGCCCCCAGTGTAATGAGTGGAGATTTTTTTATTTTTTTTTATTCTGTCAGTTCTGGGCATGAGCAGATCTGACTCCCTGTTATTGAGTCTATTCATTAGCCTACAAGTTTTGACATCAGGCTAAGATAAAGCTTCCTGCAGAGACCTCTGCTGCCTTTTAGGGCTGTGACAGGAAGTAAAAGACACTGCGCAAATCTAGTGTTAAAAATAAATAAATCGTAAAATAATTAAAAAAAAATTAATACATATTGCAATGCTTTCTATTACGTATAAGAAACTGCTTAGTTTCATTATTTTATAAAAAAATAAAAAAAGCACTGTTTAACATCCTTTTTATGTGTACTCCAAAGCAGCAATACAGTCCTGGGAGCTAGCTGAGTACATCCTAAGAGCCATATGTGCGTACCCACCAATCGGCGACTAACTCCCAGGAATGCATTGCTGCTTCTCAAGATATGTACATATGCTTTTCAACAAAGGATACCAAGAGAAGAAACCAAATTCAATATTTTGGAAAAAATAAAACTTCATTCTTTCCAGTTCATTAATGAAATCACTTGATCGAGTAATAAGGCGTATCTAGTGAGTAATTATAGTCAGATTGTTCTCACCAGATTCAATAGATGACTAGTTTGTAAAACCTTCCTATTGTGTAGGGTGGAACCATTTACCAGAGCTTCCAGTGAGGGTTTCAACACCCTGTCTGGGACTTGGCAGCACTGGACATATTAGTGAGAAATGAGGAAACCAAATAGTGAAACTATAAGATGCCTTATTCAGAAGAAGTTGGGGGCAGCTGCATAAATCGTTATTATAATTTTATTATATAAATTCAATGCACCATCTTTTTTTTTATGAACATAAAAAATCTGTTGCTTTTGTGTAAAAATGTTGCTTTCCTACTTTCCCTAGAGAGGCTAAAAATCTAACATACGTTTTCTTCAAATTGCTGCAAATTGCCTAAACTAGCTATTTGATTTGCAGCATTTTCTAGAAAACCTAGGTTACATATTTTGCTTTTTGGCATCTCTAGGGAGTGTGGAACAAGCATCATTTTTGTACAAAATAAAGCTGTGCTTTTGATGATGTTTTAACCCTTTAAGGACACAGCTTTCAGTTTGCTCAATTGTTTTATGACAGAAAAATTCCGTCATATGTCTTTAAGAGGTTAATGTCACTAATAGTGTGTATTGTGCACCTTGTATTTGGTGTATTTGCATTTAGTATTGGGTCATAATCTCTCCATAGTTCATATTTGTTTTGCTGATACGGATCCCGGTTTCTGTTCAGTGAAGGGGAAATTCCAGCACAGGAAGCCTGATAGAGTTATCCTGTTAGTATTCAAAGTCTCTTCCCATACACATGCCTGAATGTCCCCTCTTCCTTCCCTGTGACCGATTGTGGCCGGAAACTAAGGATAGAGGCAAATACTTGGTTAACCTCTCCCCTGCCCAGTACAATGACACACAGTAGCAGTTTTTTTCTATTGATACCTCAATTTTACCCCTTTATTGCTGGAAAAGTGTTTAAGCACCTTAAAGTTGGGATGAAAGTGACATTAAAGTGAAGGTCAATTTTCATCAATGAGTGCCCGGTTTTTAAAAATACTTTTAAAAACAGGGGCACTTTCATTGATGAAAATTAACATTGCACTGGATTTGAAGAAATTCTTACCTTTTACTCCTGCAATGCCGGATCGACGATCCCCCTCCTCCTTCCTGCTGTAGACCACAGCAATGACGAAACTGGCTTGCTCCAATCACAGCCAGGCATCACGAGCTGGACGCTCTGGGGTGCAAGCCATGATTGGAGGAAGACTTTTTTCGTCATTTCTGACGTCAGTACAGAGGAACTGAGGCTGAGATCGGCGATCCGGCATAGCAGGAGTAAAAGGTAAGTATTTCTTCAAATCCAGTACAATGTTAATTTTCGTCAATGAAAGTGCACTCATTAATGAAAACTGACCTTCACTTAAACTTAAAATATAACCCCCCCTCATTTTTTTTTTTAAATTTATTTCTAACAATATGTAACAAAAATTCAAGTGTCATTCAAATGCAATTCTTTGATATATATATATATATATATATATATATATATATATATATATATATATAAAATTTATTTATTTTTTGCATTAGTGACCTCTGTCAAATACAACATGCTACATAGTCACATAGTAATTGCTTATGGCAGGATTTAATTTATGTCTCTAAAGGGCCACAGTAGAGGAGACAAGATACATACCCAAAATGTTTTTAAGGGGTGTATCTCTGGACTGCAAAACAGAGAAAATACAGTTCTCTATGATTCTAAACATTATTTGTATTAGTTATAGGGATATGAAAGCTCAGAAAATTTTACTTTTGTGGTTTAGATAGAGCATACAATTTTAAGACGCTTCAATTTCCTTCTGTTATGAAGTTGACTTTATTCTTGAGTATCCTTTGTTGAAAAGCATACATAGGTAGCAGCAATAGACTACTGGGAGATAGCTGGTGATTGGTGGCTGCACACACATAACCAGTAGTACATTGCTGCTCTAGAGCTGGCTTTCCAGGAGCCAAACACATTTTATTATGGAAACTACTGCGTACATATAACACATTACATTATTTTCTGTTTGCGTTTTTATCTACCTTTTTTAAAAAGACAGTCAAGTCAACATTAAAATTGCATGTCCTATCTGAATCCTGAAGTTTAAACAACTTTACAATTTACTTTTATCATTAAACTTGCTTTGTTCTTTTGGTTTCCTATGTTGAAAGCTAAACCTAGGTAGGCTCCTAATCTGATTTCTAAGCCGTTGAAAGCCGTCTCTTATCTCAATGTATTTTCACAGTTAGACAGTGCTAGTTCATGTGTGTCAAATAGTCAGCATTGTGCTCACTCCCGTGGAGTTATTTATGAGTCAGCACTGATTGGCTAAGATGCATGTCTGTCAAAAGAACTTAAAGGGACATTATACACATTTTTTTTTCCTCTGCATAAATGTTTTGTAGATGATCTATTTATATAGCCCATAAAGTTTTTTTTGTTTTAGTTTTTAAAAAAAAAATAAAAATATTTATTTATAGTTTTGCTTATTTTTAAATAACATTGCTCTGATTTTCAGGCTCCTAACCAAGCCCCAAAGTTTTATGAGAATACTGTCAGCTACCTTCTCCATCTTGCTCCTGTTTATGTAAAGGGTCTTTTCATATGCAAAAGAAGGGGGAGGGGGGGGTCTTATTTGCCACTTGCAGTGGGATTTCCAGCTACCTTTTCAACAGAGCTAAACTGAGAGTTTCAAAGTAAGTTTTTAAACCATTTTATACTGGATTTTTATATCAGTATCTGTGCATCTTATTCTTTATAGTAGTGTCTATTACATGCAGTTATATGAAAATGAGTGTATACTGTCCCTTTTAAGGACAGCCTGCAGAGGCTTGAAGACAAGGTAATGACGGTTAATATAAATGTGTTGGTTATGCAAAACTGGGGAATGGGTAATAAAGGGATTATCTATCTTTTTAAACCATAACTAAAATCAATTAGACTATGTCCCTTCTTAAAGGGACAGGAAGCCCACAAGTTTTCTTTCATGATTTGCATAGTACATACAATTTTAAACAACTTTCAAATTTACTTCTTTTATCAAATTTGCTTCATTCTCTTGGTATAATTTGCTGAAGGAACAGCATTGCACTACTGGCAGCTAGCTGAACACATCTAGTCAGCCAATCACAAGAGACAAATGTGCGCAGGCACCAATCAGGGGCTAGCTCCCACTAGTGTAGGATATGTGCGTAATCTTTTTCAACAAGTGATACCAAGAGAACAAAGCACATTTTGAAAATAGAAGCAAATTTAAAAGTGTCTTAAAATGACATGCTCTATCTTAATTAAGCAAGTTTATTTTTGAATTTCCCATTTCTTTAATATACATTGACCCTCTGTAAGCTGTTTAGCACAGCCATAGTTTACATTTCTATGTGTTCCACTTGGGGAAGCTTTCGTCAGGAGTGTGAAATGGTCCGTTCAGGACTCTCGGCTATCCCTCTGCAGGTGGTGAAGGACATAGTTCATTCTGGGTGATATTGCTTCCTCGGGCCCAGCGATATCTCTCTGCTCTGCACTGTTTGCTTTTTTTTTCCATTTGTTTATCTAGGGAGGGGGCATCTGTACAAGGACTGGTCGCACACACCTCTAGGGCTCAAAGGCTTATTGGCACAAGGTCTTTTTGCTTGGAAATTAGACCATAGAAAGAAAAACACCCAATCTGATTTTTATTTGTTAAAACACATTTGTTGTGATTTAGATTACAAACTTTATATGTGTCAATCATTGATTACTGCATGGTCTGTGCTGGGGGAATGGTTCTTTATCTTGTGGATATCTGTATAGGTCATTGTCAGGTTGAGTTTAGAGCTTGGTCATCATTTGCACAAAGAGATATGATGATTTAGTTTGTTTATCCTCTTTTAATTAATTTCAAAGTCCTGTTTAAGTCATTAAATTCCTCCAGTGACTCAGCACCAAATCCTTAAATTCCCATGCCAGGTGCTGGCTGCTCAGTAAACTGAACGCAGCTTCATCATGGACTAGATTGGCAGACATTGCTCTGCCCACATAGACAGCATTTTTGGCTGTTTGCAGTGGGCAAGCCAGGGCATGTCCCTGGAATCGTCTCAAGTCAAGTCCTGAACATTCAACGTATTTTTTTTTTTTTTTTTTTTTTTTCTCAAATAAAATTGTGTATACATAGTAATATAAAATATTGAGATTTAATTGCTGCACTATACATTTTATATCTGAGAAAAGTATATTGTTATAATTGTATATATTCTAATTTACTTAGTATTAAAGGGACACTGAACCCAAATTTTTTCTTTCGTGATTCAAATAGAGCTTTCAATTTTAAGCAACTTTCTAATTTACTCCTATTATCAAATTTTCTTCATTCTCTTGGTTTCTTTATTTGAAAAGCAAGAATGTAAGTTTAGATGCCGGCCCATTTTTGGTGAACAACCTGGGTTGTTCTTGCTGATTGGTGGATTGATTTAATCGACCAATAAACAAGTGCTGCACCAAAAAATAACTTGGATGCAAATAAAGATAGCAAGAGAACGAAGAAAATTTGATAATAGGAGTACATTAGAAAGTTGCTTAAAATTGCATGCTCTATCTGAATCACGAAATAATTTTTTTTGGGTTTAGTGTCCCTTTAAATGTTGATTTCCCGTTATATCTTATCCATATATATAATATGTTTTTCTTTTGTTTGTTTTTAGTTGTTCTCTTGGATTTTGAGAAGGCTCAAGGAGAGCTCGGCTGGTTGACTAGTCCATATGGCAAAGGGGTAAGTTTAATATACAAATATGGTTTATGCTGAGGTAGAAAAGTAGCGCTGTACTGTTTTTTTTTTTTTATTATTCAGGACGACTTTCCAATTTACTTCTATTATCAAAGCATGGCACTACTGAGAGCTATCTGAACACATCTAGTCAGCCAATTACAAGAGACAAATGTGTGCAGGCACCAATCACCAGCTAGCTCCCACTAGTTTTGGATATTTACTTATTCTTTTTCAACAATGGATAACAAGAGAACAAATTACATTTTGAAAATAGAAGTGAAATTCGAATTGTCTTAAAATAACATGCTCTATCTGAATCATGCAAGTTTCATTTTGAAAGTACATTTAGAAACTTGACTTTCCTATCCCTTTAAATGCCAATATTCAAAATCCCTGGGTTTTATGGAGTTTCCTTTATGGAACATTTGAAAATTAACATGATTTATACAAGTAACACTAACAAGATTACTTGCAAGTGACATTGGCGTACATCATTATTCAGTATGTTGGGGTAATTAGTCGTCGTTAGTATAAATGAGTAGTAATCAAAAATGTTAGAAATAATTTACTGAAATCTAAACTAGTATGAAAAAGTCTGCATGACATTGATCTATGTATCAATTGCTTTTTGGCTTAAAGGAAAAACTCTCACAACTGAATTGGCTGACAGGAACAGATCCTCTAACTTTTAAGAAACAAGCAACAGTGCACTATATATATATATATATATATATATATATATATATATATATATATATATATATATATATATATATATATATATATATATATATATATATATATATATATATATATATAAACATGGTATTATTTTTTTTTTAAGGTAGAACAAAGAAAAATGTCCTTTTAATGCGTGTATATAATGTGTGTGCGTATAAATTTCTTATAAACTATTGCAATACTAATATGTCTCTTCCTGTAGTGGGACCTGCTCCAAAATGTGATGAACGGAAGTATGATCTACATTTACTCTGTGTGCAACGTTCAAGAGGGGGAACAGGACAATTGGTTGCGTACAAATTGGATTTATCGCAGCGAGGCACAGAAAATATTCATCGAGCTCAAATTCACTGTGCGGGACTGTAATAGTTTTCCCGGTGTCTCTGGGGCTTGCAAAGAGACTTTTAATTTGTATTATGCAGAGTCTGACATGGATTACGGTACCAACTTCCAGAAACGGCAGTTCCGAAAAATAGATACGATTGCGCCTGATGAGATCACAGTACAGGGTGACTTTGCATCGCGTAATGTTAAGTTGAACGTTGAAGTTCGCTCTGTGGGGCCGTTAAGTCGTAAAGGATTTTACCTGGCATTCCAAGATATCGGTGCCTGTGTTGCTCTGCTGTCTGTCCGCATCTACTACAACAAATGCCCATCTGTAGTGATGGGGATGGCAAAGTTCCCAGAGACGGTGGCGGTCTCTGACTCTCAAACCTTGACAAAAGTTTCAGGGAAATGCGTGGATAACGCTGTTCACGTTGGAGTTGATATGCCAACCATGTATTGCAGTTCAGATGGAGACTGGATAGTGCCAATCGGAATGTGCCATTGCCAGGCTGGGTATGAGCATGTTGGTGACACTTGCAAAGGTAAGGGAGTGATTTTCTTTTATAGGCAAGAAAGGATTTAAAGGGACATGAAACCCAAAATTTTTCTTTCGTGATTTAGAAAGAGCATGTCATTTTAAACAACTTTCTAATTTACTTCTATTATCTAATTTGCTTCATTCTCTTTATATCACTTGCTGAAAAGCATATCTAGATATGCTCAGAAGCTGCTGATTGGTTGCTGCACATAGAGGCCTTGTGTGATTGGCTCACACATGTGCATTGCTATTTCTTCAACAAAGGATATCTAAAGAATTGAACAAATTAGATAATAGAAGTAAATTGGAAAGTTGTTTAAAATTGCATGCCCTATCTGAATCATGAAAGTTTAATTTTGACTAGACTGTTCCTTTAAGCAAAATGGTGCTGGCTGAATCAGAGCTGATAACTGCCCCAATTTACAGTTTCTTATCAAATAGATCAATCTGATATCTGAAACATTCCCCCAACCCCCCCTGCAGTGCAGCTTCTGTTCCCCCACCCCCTGCAGATAACTCATGGACATTGGACCGTGGGCTATTCATGTGGAGAGAACAATTTAGCACCATTTCTTTTTTTCTTCTAGAGAGAACTTCACTAACTACTGCCAATGAAGCGTGTTGTTGTTTACTAAGTAGCTTGGAATGTCTGTGAGCAATAATGAGCACCTCAGAATGTCTGTGTGCCATGTGACCCCTTAAAGGGACACTAAACCCTAATTTTGTTGTCATAATTTAGATAGAGCATGCACTTTTAAGCAACTTTCTAATTTACTCCTATTATCACATTTTCTTTGTTCTCTTTAATTTATTCTCTTGCTATCTTTATTTGAAAATCAGGAATCTTATTTTAGGAGCCTGCCCATTTTTGGTTCAGCACCTGGGTAGCGTTAAATGTAGCTGCCAATCAGCAAGCGCTACCCAGGGTTCTGAACCAAACATGGGCCGATTCCTAAGCTTAGATTCCTGCTTTTCAGATAAAGATAGCAAGAGAACGAAGGAAATTTGAAAATAGGGGTAAATTACAAAGTTGCTTACAATTGCATGCTCTATTATCAATTCATAGTTCATGTGGTAGGGAACTTAGTAAATTGATAGATAATAGATACAAATATAGCAACATTTTTTTTCTATTTCGAATATTGTATAATTTTGATTATTACAGTTAGAGAGCATTAGAAATATATAGTTTCAGATTTTTATAATTCGAATATTGTATTATTTGATTTGAATTATGCAATATTCGAATTTAGAAATTTTTGAATCGAATATTAAATTTAAAGATAGCATTAGAAATACTAGAAGTGTTAGATTGTTGTACAAACATTAGAAATTCGGAATAAATGAATGTGTTTAAAATTCAGTACATTTTTCAAATGTTGCTAAACATCTGCCCATCCCTAATTTTTTTAGCTCCAAAAAATATACACGCTGGCATCTGCAGAAAGCCGTAGCCCATTTTAGTCTGCCAGTTTAGCTTTCTCATAATAAATGTTGTTTACTTTAAATTTAAAAATCCCAGGGATTTTGTAATTCCTTCCTGTAAAATAATACTAGTGCAAAGTCATAGTGTTTTGTTCCCTTCCAACTTTCTACTTTAGAATATTTAAGATGATAAATGTTGGTGCATTGAAGGTTTACGAACCTTCTAAATGGTTATAAAATAATTTCTTCCATATTAGCTCCTCTGATTAGATAAGAGAGTATAGGATTTCCTCTCACGTCCCCCCACTTGAGTGCCACTGGAAGCAGATTTCTATGGCTTTGTGGCAGGTTGGCTTTCAGTTTGCCAGCAAACAATTGTCACTGTTCCCAGGCACCTCTCGCTAAACGAGCAGATGGGGCCAACTCCCGTCTTACAGCAGCTCTGAGGAATGCAGAGCGAGGGCTGTGCAAAGAGAGCAGGATAAGGTGAGCAGCCTCACTCTTAGTACGGCAGATGTGCGTATTGGCATGTCTTAGAGAGTATTTAACCACTTGCCTGCCGGGAGGTTAATCTGTACTGATTTTATTTTACATTTAGTAATAAAGTAAATAATCACAACAATGACCCATGCTTGCCCAGAATTTACATGGGCAAAATTCCCTGCCGCCTAAAACAGTGATTAAATTCCCTTGATGAACTATTTTTGCAAGGGTTAAAAATACGAACTGCTAGAAGTGTCTTATCTCCTTGATTGCCCAAAAATCACTTAGGCAATCAAGTGGTTAAATCACTGCTTCAAGCCCCCTGGAACCGGAGATTGGTCAAGATCTGATCTAGCAGGGGTATATGGCAAGGAACTAAACCATTCTCAAATCTAACTTTTTGCAGAATATTTCATTAATTCTATATGTTGTACACTAAGGGGGGGGGGGGGCTGCTGAAGTATCGGTATTGTGATCAAATCAGACAGGATTACTCCGACTATGACCTCTGACCTGGTAGTAGAAAAGTGCTTTTATTATAATGTTTATTTTTTGCAGTGCTATCTGGTTTATAAAAACCCTAGGGCACTAGACTAGCCTACATTTAGATGCAAATCTCTAGTACACATTTCTGATATAATCTTGACCCACCTTTTTTTAAATTCTGAATCAATAAATATGATAATGAAGATTCTGTATGGCTAAGTGCTCTTCGATCTTTTTATTGGCTGCTGGGTATGCGCTTTCTTCATGAGAACGCTTTAAATGAGCCGAGGGCTGGAAAGAGAATATTTGTTTTTGGGAGGGGGAATTAGATCAGGGGGGCTGCATCTTGACACTAAGGATTTCTACACAATGTGCTCACCGGCATCTATTGGGTTAAGTGCGAGGATATGTGGCTATACATTGCTGTTTATCTCATTAAAGGATTAGGTTTAATCTCTGGACTCAATGAGAGAATAGTCAGATATCTTTACATTAAAGTGAAGGTCAATTTTGATGAATTAGTGCCCGTTTTTTAATTAAACCTATTAAAAACAAGGGCACTTTAATTCATCAAAATTGACATTTCACTTGTTTTCTTCAAAAACTTGCCTTCTAATTCTGGCAGCCGCTCCAGCGATTTCCCACGGCCGTCGGTAGCCTCTGCAGATGTCAGAAATGACAAATCCGGCTTCCTCCAATCGCAGCTTCTCCACCAGGGTAATCTTGGCCTGATGCAACGCCGTGATTGGAGGAAGCCGGATTCGTCATTTTGGACCCGCGAAGACGGTTTGCAACGAGCGGAGGAAGTGCTGGAGCGGCTGCCAGGATTAAAAGGTATGTTTTTGAAGAAAATGAGTGAAAATGAGTGAAATGTCAATTTTGCTGAATTAAAGTGTCATTGTTTTTAATAGGATTATTAAAAACCGGGGACTAATTCATCAAAATTGACTTTGATAAAGATAGCAAGAGTTCTGCTTTCAAGTAAATAATTTTGTCCAGGTGATGTCATTACTGAATACAAAACTGCGGGCGCATAAATCTTGCCCCAGTTAATGTATATTTGCAGCAAAATATTATGGTAGATATTGTCTCACTTTTTTTATTTTAAATGTCTAGTCTGTAAACTACTATATAAATTGCATTGGTTATCATTCTTTTAAAATTAAAGCAGGTGTGTACTTAAAGGGTTATGAAACCCAAAACTTTTCTTTCATGATTTAGGTAGAAAATACTATTTTAAACAACTTTCCAGTTTACTTCTATTAGCAAACGTGTTTCATTCTCTTGGTATCATTTGTTGATGGAGCAGCATTGCACTAGTGGTTTCTAGCTGAACAGATTGGTGAGCCAATGACAATCGGTGTATATGTGTGTGTGTGCAGCCACCAATCAGCAGCTTGAACCTGGGTTCTTTGCTGCTCCTGAGCTTACCTCGATAAACCTTTCAGCAAAAGATAACAAGAGAAGGAAGTAAATTAAATAATAGAAGTAAATTACAAAGTTGTTTAAAATTGTATGCTCTGTCTGAATCATGAATGTCTAATTGTTGGAGGGGACCAGTTTTGAGGAGTAGCAGAGGGGTGGGATTGCATTCTGTATAATTCAAATACCTGAATTTTATATATACACAAAAATGGAATTAATACTCCTTCTACCTCGTTCCCTGGGCACACGCATGCCATCTGTACCTGTTCCTCCTGCCAACAGGACGTGTGGAGGAGGTTCGGTAATATGGTCTCTAAAATGTTTGCTTATAATACACAACTTTTGTGTATTCAGTAATTGCTGGAGCGGTTTATACACTGTGTCATTTTATGCAAAGCAGTTCTATTTCCCTGTGCCGTACCAGGACACAAGTTAAAGCGATCTCCTAGGCTAATGCAGTGCGTTAATAAAACAGCAACTGTTTTTCCGATTAGGGCGGTTTTGCTCAGTTCTCCTGTCTGCCTTCTTCAGAAGCCTAAAAGTAACAAGTTTTATTGGATCCAGATTGTGAATGTGTCTGAATTCTTAGAGAAGAAGAGAATAGAGAAAACCAATGGAGGTCAGACTTCGAAACAGAATAAAATTTCCCTGTAGGTGCCTTAAACCCACGGCCTGTGGGAGTCCGGCTAAAATATGCAAAGAATGAGGAACACATATATACATGTCCTGCTGAGCAGAGGTGCAGAAAGTGCCCGGAAATTTGGGTGAGGTGAGGCTTGTGGGACAATTTGTTAAAGATCTATGAAACCCAAAAAAGAGCATGCAATTTTTAAACCACTTTCTAATTTACTTCTATTATCAGTTTTTCATCATTCTCTTGGTATCTTTTGTTAAAAAGCAGAGACATATGCTTAGGAGCCGGCCCATTTCTGGAGCACTATATAGCAGCAGTTTTGCTAGAATGTTGTCTATTTAAAGAGCACAAGATGCAGCACTTTTTTTTGCCATGAAGTACTCTAGATGCTACCTAGGTATCTCTTTAACACAGAATATCATGGAAGTGAAACAAATTTGAGAATAGAAGTCAATTTGAAACATGTTAAATTGTTATGCTCTGTCTGAGTCGCAAAAAAAATAAATTTTCGGTTTCATGTCCCTTTAAGCAGAACTTTTGTTATTAAAGGGACACTGAACCCAATTTTTTTTTTCTTTCATGATTCAGATAGAACATGCAATTTTAAGCAACTTTCTAATTTACTTCTATTATCGATTTTTCTTCATTCTCTTGCTATCTTTATTTGAAAAAGAACGCATCTAAGCTTTTTTTTTTGTGTGGGTTTTTTTTTTTTTTTTTTCAGAACTCTGGACAGCACTTTTTTTTTTATTGGTGGATGAATTTATCCACCAATCAGCAAGAACAACCCAGGTTGTTCACCAAAAATGGGCCGGCATCTAAACATACATTTTGCATTTCACATAAAGATATCAAGAGAATGAAGAAAATTTGATAATAGGAGTAAATGAGAAAGTTGCTTAAAATGTCATGCTCTATCTGAATCACAAAAGAAAAAAATTGGGTTCAGTGTCCCTTTAAAGCGTGTAGCGATGAATTGCAGCTTTTTTTTTTTTTTTTTTTTTTGGGGCAGTCACCTACAAAAAGACACTTTGTGTAATTGGACATTTTATTTGCAATAAGCCGGGTGTCTGTCTGTCTTTCCCACATCTTGCCGAATTCCACAGAGACCCTAGATGTCCTTCAGTATTTGTCTCGCCCCACGCAGACATTTCTTCAACAAGAGGCGCCTCAGGGCGACCCTGTTTCCGCTGCTCGGAGATGGGTAGGATTAGTGATCAAAATGGAGCTAATTAGATGTTTGCTTGATAGTTAAACAAGTCAGAATTGTCTTTTTACAGGAAGGAACTTGTTCAAGCAGGTGATTTGGGTGTGTGTGGGGGGGCGACGGATATCTGAAGACAGTTGCAGAATGAACCCCTTCAGCTGCTGGATGCAAACAATCATGGGGTGTAGCGATTGTTTATCAAAAGGCACTTTATGTGCCAGACCTGACATTCCTCGTAGCGCTAGAGGTCACCTTCCTATCTTACATACTATAATTTATAGGATCATTGTTCTAGTTTATTAGACAAATGTTCTGTCTTGTTGGGAATTGCAGATATCTATCTGTAGGGCCTATCGCTCATAAATCTTCTTACAATAAGACAGGATTCCAGGTGCTGCATCACATTTATGATAATGGGGCCAATTAAACCTCTTAAAGGGACATTAATGTGCAAAATACAATTCTGATGTGCTAGAAAATGTTATGATTGCACTATAGCTTGAGCAGACCTATGTAATTTAAACCTGCAATTGGGTTAAACACATAGTCAAAATCCGCTCTGGACTGGCAATGCGCTACTGGTCTGGATGTGAGATGTGTTCAGCACAGGATCAGTGGTGTTTTGCTGGTGCTTATTTTAACTATGTGTTTAATGCCTTTGGGGGGGCTAGACATAAAGTTCTGTTCAAGCAACAGTGCAGTAATAAATTCTCTTGCACATTTAAAACATTTTAGTATTGCAATTTTATATCCCTTTTAAAGGGACATAAACCCCCAAATTGTCTTTCATGATTCAGATAGAGCATGTAGTTTTAAATTAACTTTTTTTTATTTACTTCTATTTTCAAATGATTTTTTTTTTTTTAGTTCTATTGGTATCTTTTGTTGAAACGCAGGTATGTAAGCTTAGGAGCGTGGACATGTCTGGAGCACTATATGGCAGTAGATTTGCAAGTGCACTTGATGGCAGCACTACTTTGTCATGTAGTGCCCCAGGTGCCTATCTAGGTATCTCTTCAACAAAGAATACCATGAGAACAAAGCAAATTTGATAATAGAAGTACATTGGATTTTTTATTTTAAATTGTGTGCGCTATGTGAATTACTAAATAACATTTTTGGGTTTCATATCCCTGTAATGGTGTCTGACCCAGGCTTTCACTATTTCCCTACTTATCTCTGGTCTTCATATCTCATGTCTATTGTAAATAAATATCACCCCCCTAAATAATGACTAAATAAATATCACCCCCATAAATAATGACTAAATAAAGCAGCCGCTTGTGGGGCCTTGTGAAGGGTCCCGCGCTCACTACGTGCTGGCACAATCTGCGGGGAGCTGACCCTTGGGTTCTGGGAAACGGACACTGTAGCTATTTTCTGTATGATCCATTCCTCACCCCGGATGAGCAGATGGGGGAAATCACATGGGGACATGCTTCTATGTTTTTTTAAAGTATTTTTAGTTGCTTAGTCTAGTTTCTTATTTATAAACTTTATTTTTACTTCTTTATCGCTGATACACGGACAGAAGTTTTGTGTTAATTACAAAATTGGAGAATTGGGAACTTAAAGTGTTCCCTTTTTTTCCTTTTAATTTATTTAGAGCCAGATTACAAGTGGAGAGGTAAAGTAAGTTTTTCGCTCGCATGCTAACCCGATGCACGCAAAGTCGTACTTCAAATATTGCGTGCGTGTTAATGTATTCTCCCATAGAAGTTGATGAAGCTAAAAAAGTGGGGAAAAAACACTCTACTCGCATGCAAACCCTATTGCATATTCTCAAGTGTGCTAACCCGACATAAAAATGATTAATATTTCTCATTCCAATGTTATTCACATAGAAGAATATGTTCTATATATTCATAAATACATATGTGTTGTCCTGACAAAATCATTTGACAAAGGGAATGCCCGAAACATCAGGAGCTTATAACTATGGAATACATTCTTGCTAATTTGAAAAGTCCATTGAGTGCTTTCTGTACTTTGGGATATATGGAGATATATATTCATTTTTTTTTTGTGCACAAATACATATTTATACCTACATATATAGATGATGATTATATTTATATATATATATATATATATATATATATATATATATATATATATATATATATATATATATATATATATATATATATATATATATATATATATATATATATCGAGAGAGATAGCTAGGAATATCTATTTACAAATAAATAGAACATATTCTGCTATGTGCAGAACATTGGAATGTGAAATATGTACAGTAAATACACAGTATAACTTTATTAACTATAAATATTGTATAAATATGCAGTACTTTTTTTTTTTTTTTTTTTTTAACACCTGAGACCTCATATCTTTGAGTCCTTATAACTTTTTATTGCAATTGTTAAAAAATAATTGTGTTATGAGTGTAACTGTACTTTGTAATGAATGTATTTTGTGACACTTTTGTGTTTTGCAAAACAGTTGACCAGAGCTCTGAGGACGCACTCTCCCGACAAGCGTTAACTTCAATTGCGTTCAAGCGATCGTGTTTACTTTCAACTTGTAATACGAGTGCTACACCCGACGCGCGTAATCAGATGCAATAAACCCCTTTTCCCTTACGCGTAACTGTTCGTGTGACACTCTTAATCTGGTCCATAATGTTTAGAGCAGGCCTTAACAAATTCAGTAGTTTGACACATATATGTCTATGTATTAAACCATTTACTTGGCTCCTAAGAATAGCTATGGCTGGCTCCAATGGTTTAGAGGATAATGCACAGAAGTTGTGTTCTGTGATCAATTTGATGGGTTTGCAGTTTCTGTCACCCTAACCTAGCAACGTAAAACATCAAAATGTACTTAAGGTTCTGTTTGTGGAGGTGACTAATCTTAAAGTGACATAATGTAATCATAAAGGGCTTTAGAGCATTTTATTATAGCATAAATGTTCATGTGTAACTGAATTAACCCCATGAAAGGGTTAAATAGTTCATATCCTGAACAGAATATGGCCAGTGACTGAAAGCTTCATGTTTATTCTGCTCATATAGGCTTCTCTAGCTTAAAGGGACACTAAACCTAATTTTTATTTCTTTCATGATTCAAATAGAGCAGCAATTTTAAGCAACTTTCTAATTTACTCCGATTGTCAATTTGTCTTCGTTCAATTGCTATCCTTATTTAAAAAGCAGGAATGTGATGCATAGGAGCCGGCCCATTTTTGGTTGAGAACCTGGGTTATGCTTGCTTATTGGTGGGTAAATGTAAGCCTCCAATAAGCAAGCGCTCTCCATGGTGCGGAACCTAAAATGGGCTGTCTGCTAAGATTTACATTCCTGCTTTTAAAATAAAGATAGCAAGAGAACAAAGAAAAATTGATAATAGGAATAAATTAGAAAGTTGATTACAATTTAATGCTCTATCTGAATCACGAAAGAAACATTTTTTTGGGTTCAGTGTCCCTTTAAGAGTATCAATATATTGTTGCTTATGAGTGAAATTTAACTGCATAGCCCCTTTTGAAAGGGTTAATTACATCATTCAGTGTGAACATTTGGGCAGTAATAAAATGTTCTACACATTAGAGATTTATTGCTTTAATATACATCATATGGCCTCTCAATGCAGGTATTTTCTTGACACTTGTTGGCAGTTTAGGCAGGAAGAGTTAGGCCGATAGCTGTCACTTATGTCTGACTCACACTAAGCAGACATGGGCAGCTGTCCTTTTGCTCTCACCTTATCGAGCATTGTGGGTGTGAGGTTTGTGTAATATGGAGCTGTTAAGCAGCTTCCTGTTTGTCAGGATGTGAATCACATTGGACAGGTGAGCGTCTTAGATCTTTTATTAAGCGTTTGAGATCCGTGGGAACTGGGAGTAGCTGTCACCAAGGCATCAGAAGTACAGAGAGCAGCAATTCATTCCAGTTGGTGACGGGCACCTCAGAGAGCTCAGGCTGTTTGTGAGTGCTGTGTTCATAGATCACAAAGATGCTCTCATAGCAAAATAACACACCATCAGATGAACAGGCATTCTCAGGATTCTTCCAAATGATTTGGGGAATGTGTTCCCTCTTCTTTAGATGTATAATATCTCTTTTGTCAGGGTAGCTGCTCCCTATCTTTGCTGTTTCATGAGTATTAAACCCTTGTTTGCCAGAAAGTGCTTAAACACATTTCTTTGTAGTAGAAGTTGAGAATCTGACTTTCCAAACCAGAAGAACGAGATTGGCGTTCTGCTTTTGTACCCTTCAGTGAGGGTGGGGTGAGGGGACATCTGTTATCACACTGGGTTGGGGACGTTCTTAGTAGCTATATTGTGCATTGTATTGCCCTCACTATAAAATATTCCCAGTCATGTGACAGAAAAAATGATCATTATTCTCTACGAGGGACATAGCTGTATATACAGTAACCTTGCTCACAACAGGGGCATTATTGAATAATGTGGATTATATGCAAAATCTCACAGGAAGCTCCATTTCCCTTCTCCATTTCGAGGTCGGGCCGAGCTTTACTATGAGGGTGAGATCAGGAACACAGCCGGGCCAAAAACAGGAAAGTGAATTCTGTGGGATATCCGATGTGGATATGATGGAATTTGTACCGGATAATATGCTACCGGTGCACAGCGCAGTCAGAAATCAAATAGAAACTGCGAGCTCTGTAATGGGGTTTGCCCTAGTTCTTAAAATAAAAACAATCTGCCATATAATGTATTTCATTTTTAACTAACTTGTCACTTGACAATAATATTAAATATTATATCCTTGTATACATATAGACACAGGATTTGAGCTTAAAAGGATATTTTTATGAATGTTCCTGTACTATATACGTAAGCCTTTCACCACTTTCTCTCCTTGTGCCTGAACTCTAGAGGTGTAGGGTGTGAGTCGGATACTGCTTTCAATTTAATGGAACACGTATATATGTATCTTTCCTTCCAGCTTGCATGCTTCACTTGCAAATGTCACCAAGTAAGGGGTAGAGAATCCACTCGGCCTTTACTTATAATAGTGTCTGTCATCTCTGGTTACAAACCCAGTAAAGTTCATAATCCTTTGTTTGCTCAGTAAGGAAGGACTTTAGATTTGTGGAAGTTTGCCAACTTTTATTTATGGTGTGACCCTTTATGTGTTTTATTGAATTGGCTAATTTATGTCTGTATTCAGCCTACGGTTGTCATCCTTGTGATCACTCCACTTCACTTAGACAATAATTGTGTCCGGTAAATCAGATATACCAAATAGCTGTAACACAACTTGGTGTGATCTCTCTTTCTTGCCATGTCGATAGATTTACAGCGCTGCTCTCCAACGGACCTGACAGATTGTAGCAGGATTTATTTGATCACACATCTGAGGTCTAACAGAATGAGAAGATTAGTATGGAATGTGTAGGGTGAACATCTGACAGGTTCCACGCTGTACTATCCCCATATCCTGATCTTTGACTTGCAGAAACTATTGAGTTTTTTTTGGAAAACCCCTGCTTAATACACTTAAATGTAGTAGTTTATCTTTAAAACTTGGATTTCAAATAATTTGGTGCTTTCCTACCTTAAACTTGTCCATAAACTTATCTCCCAGCTGTGCACATGTGATATTGTAGTGAGGGAGGTGATGGCAATTTTAGGATTTCTGAACTTGATGACTACCCATTGTCCAGTAGCACAAAATCCTCCATCAATTACCCCCCCCACACACCCCATCTCTGATTTTCCTCCATAATCTTTAACTATTTGAAGGTTATGGTGCTTATCAACATTTTATATTCACTAATGAGTACAGACGAGCATTCTGTTATCATTTAGATAAGGCATTAAGGAGTTTCTACAAAACTATGAAGTCCTATCTAAGGATGCATTGTATTTTATGGTTTTACAGCCAATTGTATATCTGTCACATTATCTTGTCGGTCTGGGCAGATATGTACAAGGAATTTGCTGAATTTTCAAATAGTTGCAAAAATAATTTTTAGTTTGATAACTGTAAATACCAGAGTGTAATTGCCCGTGCAGGAAACTTCTGCTAGAGGCAAGACAATAAAAGACTTGTTGGGTAATATCAACAGCTACTTAATAGTCCAAGAATCTGATACACAAACATTGTACCACTGTGGTCATGCATTATGTATAATCTGCAGCCTGGAAACACTTGGTGTTCCCCTGACAGCAGCCCAGATCATTTCTCCTTGGTTAGGTGTGTTGGATCGGATTGCAAAGAAAGTTAGTGTTCTGTACAACAAATTGGAGTCAGAGGTCAGCAAGTAAGGGGTGGGAGAGGAATTAGAGAAGGCACCTGGGGCAAGGGGGGGGTTTGCTGTCCTGCCACCAGCTGCTGCACAGGCCAGTATTGTCCTTGCCAGTATGTTTGTGCCTGGGGGCAGGGTGGGGGATTAAATCTGGTGGGATTACAGGCGTTGCTTGTAAAGACAGGACAGCCCAAGGTAGTCTACCTGTTGTTAAAAAGGGGGGCTGAAGCTTCTATCAAAGGAGAGAAACCATATAGTGTCTGCTTGCTGCTAAATGCTTTGCAGATATACAGGATGTTCTAGGTATCCAGCAAATTATTGTGTGACCCGTACTAACACCTTCAACAGCAGACATGGTTTTTAACCAATGAAACTAAAGTAGTTGTTTGTTTTTTAGGGACTTGAAACCCAAATGTTTCAGACAGAGCAAGCAAACTTAAACCACTTTCTAATTGACGTCTATTATCAAATTTGCTTCATTCTCATGGTATCTTTTGTTAAAAACAGGCATGCAAACTTGGGTAGTGCACTTGTCTGGGGAACTATATGGCAGCAGTTTTAAAAGGGACACTAGATGGCCGCGCTATTTCCTGCCATTTAGTGCTCTAAACGTCTACCTACGTATCTCTTCAACAAAAATACCATGAGAATGAAGCAAATTTGATAATAGAAGTAAATTGGAAACTTTCTTAAAGTTATATGCTCTGTCTGATTCACAAAAGAACTTTATGGTTTCATATTCCTTTTTAATTACATTTTTCAAATAGAATCTTACACTAATATCTCCACTTAAAGGGACAGTCTACTCCAGAATATTTATTGTTTAAAAAGATAGATAATCCCTTTTATTACCCATTCCCCAGTTTTTCATAACCAACACGGTTATATTTATATACTTTTTACCTCTGTGATTACCTTGTATGTAAGTCTCTGCAGACTGCCCCCTTATCTAAGTTCTTTTGAAAGACTTGCATTTTAGCTAATCAGTGCTGACTCCTAAAAAAACTCCACAGGAGTGAGTACAATCTTATCTATATGGCATATGAGAGCATACTCTGGTAGACTTGGGAGCATGTATGTGTCTTTGGCCCAATTCTGCACTAATTATTTATTATTTATTTATAAAATATTTTACCAGGAAGGATACATTGAGATTTCTCTCGTTTTCAAGTATGTCCTGGGTAATTGCAGGGGTTTAAACCAACTCATAGTAATATACAATCAGTGCAATAATAAAATGCTGACACTTTATAGCATTTTCTTTATGTGCTATTTTTGTGTTTTTTTTTTTCTTTAACCCCTTAACGACCACAACGTACCTTGTAATCGCTGGTCGTTACGTGTTTTCCTGCCTATAATAACACAGGTCTCGCCACCAGCAGCAAGACCGCACTATTATAACCTCCTGCAGGCGTCCTGAAATATCGCAGTCTCGCCACTGGCTGCGAAACTGATCAGTTGAAAAACAAGCCCCATAGAAAGACCAGCTATGTACAGGGTACTTCGCTGGTTGTTAAGGGGTTAACAAAAAGCTTTCAACATTTTTAATTTTAAGGTATAAATAAGTATATTGAAATTTGTAACAAAGGGTTAATTATTGTGCATAAAACATCTTTAAAATATTAAGTATTTATGTTTTTCTATTTTAAAAAAAAAAATGCTAATTGCTACTGACGGCAAATCCATTGTATTACGCCACCCTCATAATTGTGAGAGAATCCACCTTAGCTGATACCTATTATTGCAGCTGTCAGCTATTGTAACTTATTTCTTAAGAATCATTTTGGCAGCTTCTGATAAAACCAAGGGCAGGGTGCAAATTATGAAACTGAGAAGCACTTAAACAACAAACAAACAAACAAAAAATAATAATAAAATGAATGTCCCTTTAACTGATATGCATGCACTGAATAAAAGTACTAAAAGAGTTGTTTTTTATTTAATTGATACTCTTGAGCTGAGTAATACTCTTGTTTTTTTGTTGTTGCGTGTGGAGGCATTTCCCTCTCCACCAATCGTGCTATGGGAGAGATCCGTATTGCCCAAATGGTTATTCTGGTCCATTGGGATCAGTTGTGCGCAAACACACTTCCTGCAAGTTTTGCTATCATTCTAACCATCCCTTTTTTGTAATCTTTTTTTTTTTTTTTTTTTTTTTTTAACATATTTACTTTGTGCTCTTCTATACGTATGAAGGGGGAAAAAAGTTCACCATCCCTTTCACCACAATAATACATATTTGTGGTAAGAAGTAAGAGCTTGAAGTGCAACGCAAACATTACTCAGCCGCTTCTGCAAGTTTCCCGCATCCTGTTTGGGCTCAGGCGTGGTCGCCATAGTTACAGCTGTCTTTGTCTCTGATTGACAAAAGGGAATGCAAACATCCATCTGTTGATGGGAAGGAGGCTGCCACTTGAAATGCCAAGGATCTCCCACTTAAAGGGACATTATACACCAATTTTTATATAACTGCATGTAATAGACTCTAATTTAAAGTATAATATGCACAGATACTGATCTAAAATCCTTTTTTTAAAACTTACTTAGAAGCTCCCAGTTTAGCACTGTTGATGAGGTTAGACTGGGAGACCCAGTGAAAGGGGCTGGGGAAAAAAGGAACAGGCAGACCCCCCCCCCCCTCCCTGGCACATGAAAAGACACTTTACAGTCTGTGGACATTAGTATACATCTAAAACGTTGGGGTGTGGTTAGGAATCTGAAAATCAGCTCCAAATTTAAAAAAAAATAAGCAAAACTATACATTTTTACAAAAACACTCCAAGATGGGCTATATAAATGGATCATCTGCAAAACATTGATGCAAATAAAAATCTAATGTACAATGTCCCTTTAACCACAAATTAGGGAGTTCTTGAAACTAATAGCAGCCTGTTTTATATAATCTTATTTTGTATAATTTTATCCTGAACTCAATCTATTGTATGACAATTAAATTGTATCCATTGTATGAAAATGTACTGGTTACACCTTACTGTTAGAACCCAGCCTTATACCCCCTGGCACAATTGCACTTCCAATATCAAGGTGGCACTTCTGTAATACTTTTTCCAAGCTGGCCTGTTCCTGTATCCTGCCCTTGTGCTCTGAAAGCGTTAAATAAACCTATGTCTGTTTTCTGCCCAGAAAGTGCCCTGACCTCATTATAGTGTTGCTATTGAGAGTTAATGGAAGACTATTCACACTGAGCTCTGTAACTGAAATCTGAGTCTGAGAAGGTGCCCTGGTGTCTGTCTGGGACGTTCATAATTGAAGTATAGAAAAGATCCATTTAAACATACTGAATTCCCAGTATTTTCTTGTGTGCATGTATTGCACTGACACTGTGCCAGCACCCCGGGAGGGCAGAGAGAGCCGGTATCTCTTAATCAAATTACTGGACAAAACTGTGCTGCTGTTAGCTCATTCCCATGGACGTAGCAGTGTCTGTATTAGGCTCCCCTTGGGCAGCTGTGCTATGCTGACTCAAGTCACGAGGGGTTCCCTGTGGCTGGCAGATGCTCGCGCCCCCCCCCCTCTTCTCACCGCCCCCTCTCTTCCCCCCTATTTTCCTGCTTTACATTTATCTGATTACAATGACTAACACTTGAGGTCTGGTGTGCGGATTGTACTTCATTTCTCTGCCGCTGACAAGTTGGGTCAAGAGATTCCATTGACCCCCTCATCAATCCATCCTGGGAAAACCCTCTACAGGACACTGTGTGGGGGAGTAGGAAGTCAGTGACCCCTGTCCATGCCTGGTTTAAATTTAAGGGAAAAAAAAAACTTATCTCTTGTTGTACAATGTGTTCCTTTAAACATTGTTTGAAATATAAGATTTATTAAATGACTCTTTAAACTTTTTGTAACCTTTTTGCTCCAACAACTTTCTCAAATAAAGGCCGTAATATATTGCACTCTGCACATTAGTAACAAAACAAAATATACCTCCTCATTGACCTGGTAAAACATTCATTTTATAAAATATATATATATATATATATATATATATATATATATATATATATATATATATATATATAAACACACACACACATATACACACATACATATACACACACACACACACACATATATATATATATATATATATATATATATATATATATATATATATATATATATATATATATATATATATATATATATATATATATATATATACATACATATACACACACACACTTTTCAAGGCCTGGCAGATTACAGATCAGTGATGCCCATATTTTAGGGAAAGTAGCTTTTTGGGCGTTTGTCTTTGAAAGCTAGGCTATAAATTATGTATTGGGGGGGGTCTCTGCTTGGTGGGAGCTTGTGTGACACTTTTTAGTGAATGGCAGCCTCTTTTTTTTTTTATGTGTAATTTTGAGTTTAAATGATTAGTAAAGTCCAAAATTAAACTTTCAGAATCAGAGCATGCAATTTTAAGACACTTTTTAAAAACCACTTCTATTTTCAAATGTGCTTTGTTCTTTTGGTATCCCTTGTTAAAAAAGGAATACACACACATCCTACACTAGTAGGAGCTAACTGCTGATTGGTGCCTGCACACATTTTGTCTCTTGTGACTGGCTAACTAGATATATTCAGTTAGCTACCAGTAGTGCAGTTCCTTCAACAAAGGATAACAATATAATGAAGCAAATTTGATAATAAATGTCAATTTGAAAGTTGTTTTAAATTGTATGTTTTATCTGAATCATGAAATTACATTTTTGGGGTTTCCTGTCCCTTTAATGTCTTAGTTCTTCTTCTGATTTTTTTTTTTTTTTTTTTTTTTTTTATATATATACATTTGAGAGACTAAACCTGTTTTGAATCAGTGCCGCCAAACTCCGTAGTGCTGGGTACACAAGAAATGGTTAAAAAAATAGACTGATTGTGTACCATGAAACCGATACATAAAACAAAGAAGTAGGAGAACCCTGCACCAAAGGACTTCCAATCTTCAGATATTGTATTAAACTGCTCCATACTAATACTAGAATACTGAGCTTTTCTTATTCTGTAAAATGTATGTTTGTAAGAGCGCACGACTTACAGTAACCATGTTGAATGGTGATCTTGTTCATTTATTTTTTTTAATCTCTTGAAGCAAGATCTCTGGTGCTGAGCTACAACTTACTAACTCTCACCACACACTCTCTAGTAGGGAAACTGGTTGAACTGGCTGCAGCTAAAGAGGCCGTGTATAAGGGGACTTGTAAAATATGCACCTCAAGGATAGCTGCGCTGTTACTGCGTTCTAGAGATCACCACTTGTTCTGTAGTTATGAATGGGCAGAGTGAGCAGGAGTGGCAGTTCTGGGGTGGAATTTGTACTATGTAGAACACAAGTTGCTGCCAAGTCTCTTTTATGTGTATTTGTATACAACGCATCTTTTCTCTTCCTTTGGACAGAGATGATTTAAAGCATTGATCAAGCAATCAATGTTGCAGTGTTATACACTTTGAGATGGTAATATATAATGCTACAATATACTTTAGTTTGTACCCTTTCCCTGTAATTCCATTCTCAAATTGTGAGCTTTTCAGTTTGAAATGGAAGTGCAGAACACTTATATTCCACACAGCCATTGGCTGCGCACTCTAGTGACCTATTTATAACTGTCCCTAATTGGCCACAGCAGAGAAAGAAACCTAAGTTACAATATGGCAGCTCCCATTGCTTTATAGACACTAAAAGTTTACCCTTATTTTGTCAATATTTAAAAGTACATCTATCAAGAAATTGCTCACCAGTCTTGTGAAAGATAAAGACATACAGATGAGACCATATATAACGCTGTACTGCCCACATTAATGTTTGACTTTAGTGGGAGCACAAGAATTTTAATAGGGGCAGGAAAGAGCAGAAGATTATAGACACAATGTATAGTAGCATAGCCGCTCTCTGCTGATGCATCAGTATTAACTGTATAAACCCCACTTTGTATTCAATCTATGACTCAGCCTATTTCATGTGTATGAGGTTATGAGATTGCAGCAGGGGTTGGGTTAATCGCGTCATATTACATTTTTTATATATATAGAAATTGTCAGTCCCCTCCATAGGCTCCAGTAAAACCTATTAACGAGACCAGGCTCTTGTAAAAAGCACCAAATAAAACCAGCTAGACAGTGACAGCTTTGTGCTGGTGAAGAATGATTCTGTTCCTAGCAGAACAGGGATCTATTAGCGGGTGCCACATGGGGGTACGCAATGCTGTATGTACTGTCTCCTGCAGGGACACAGCTGTGAGCAGCAGGGGTTGAGAGTATTTATAGGAAGAGGGGCAGAGTAGGGGTGTGAGCTGGTATTTATAGGGTGACTTGCACAGATCTGCCCCCATTCCTGTGCCATGCTGAGTTTTCTGTTCATGTCTGTCAGAATCACCTACTCTGGGTTAAACAGGTGCAACGAGTCTATTTAGTGCCATGTGTTAAAGAACCACTAAATACAGTAGGATTGAATCACAGACAAATACACAGTAAAAAGACAAAATAGCACTTAATTTGAAATGAGTAGTAGAATATTTTCGGGCATATTTCAAAGTTTAATCCATTTTTCCTCCCCCTGTATCACGTGACGCTCATCAGCCAATCAGAAAATACATATACCTATATACTGTGCACTTTTGCACATGCTCAGAGTGTGCATAATAAATTCACATTATTTTTATGCATTTATTATTTTTTTTATTTTTTTCCGTACTTCTATTTGAATCATGAAACTTTTAATTTTGACTTTTTATTAAAAGCCTGTGTATTGTGCTGGATACTCTGCAAATCTGATATTAAGCTTCTATTTCTCTCGGTTTCAGCCTGTCAACCTGGATTTTTCAAAAGTGACATCTCTGACAACGCCTGTCTGCCATGTCCAGACCACACAGAACCATCTGAAGAAGGTTCCATATCCTGTCCTTGCCAAGATGGCTACTATCGCGCCACTTCTGATCCAGTTTCTTCTCCTTGTACCCGTAAGTAGTGTAAGATATAAAGGGACGTGATAATTTAAGCCTTTATGATAAAGAACGTATGATTTAAAAAAACTTTCCAATATACAACTGTTGTCAAATTTACTTCTCTCTGTAGGCTTAGTAGAAACCAATTTCCATTGCATGAGAGCCTACTGAGTTAGGTTCAAGAGTGTGTAAGAGTCCTGTAGTGTTTGCAACTCAATAGTGTTTAGCATTGTTCCAAAACATTATTGGAAAGACTTCTTCCATATGCTGCTCAATACACGTGCACACTCCTGAGCCTATCCTTTCATGGGGATAGCTAAGTTTTAAGAAAGGATAGCAATAGATAGGGGTACATTTTGATAATAGAAATAAATTGAAAAGTCTTTTTTCAAAATTATACTCTTTATCTTAATTTTAGTTTTGAGTTCCATGTCCAATTTAGTAGACTCTGTGAGTGACAAACAACCAATAATAAATAAGTGTATGTGCATCCTGAGCTGAGAATGATGACCACTTTTTCCTTTGCTAGAATCTCCCACTGCACCACGTGATCTCACTTCTGTGACATTGGGCTCCACTGTAAAGCTTCTCTGGTCACCTCCCCTCAACACTGGTGGCCGTGATGATGTCACCTACACTGTGACTTGCAAACAGTGCTTCCCAGAACCCAGCGAATGCCGTTCTTGTGACTCCAATGTGCGATACTCTGAAAACCCATCCGAGCTAAAAGGGACCAGTCTGGCCATCACAGAGTTGGAGCCACATCTTAATTACACCTTCACTGTGGAAGCACGAAATGGCGTATCTAGATCCGGGACTGGCCACAGTTACACCACCCTGCGTGTCAGTGTAAATCAGACCGGTAAGCGTAGCACCTGTTTGTGATGTTCCAGAGCTGAAAAATTAAACCCTTTTTTTATGAAAATGTCAAATTTATTGATTGTTTTGTGTCTCACATCTTTCTTAGAACCACCAAAGGTAACATCTGTGAACTTGGATACCCGAGACGCCCATTCCCTTAGCTTGTCCTGGTCTGTCAGTCCCCGTCAACAAAATCGAGCCTGGAAGTATGAGGTCACTTACAATAAAAAGGTAGGAGACCTGTTCTAAAGCACTGTTTCACCTTGGATACAATCTTCTAGCATGGCTAATGTTTTTATAGATGTGTGTGCATTGTTGTTTTTATCATGTTTAGTCTACACTTTCATTCTTTTGCATCAACAAGACAAAGTGAGGGGCACTGAGCTTTATATAGTGAGTAAATTTGTACCGGGGATCTTGCAATAGCATCTATGAACCAAAGGGAGTAGAGAATGAATCATTAGTAAATCTGGGTGTCATTAGCTTAGAGATGATGCTAATTCTGAGTGAGGATCTGTAGAGTGAGGCAAGTGGAGGCCAAAACATTTGTAATATGGCAAGTGTGGTTAATAGGTAAGAGCACTTTGTCATTGTCACAACAGGGGATGACAATTTGGAGAATTTGGGTGATCAACAATGGTATAAGCAGCAGATAGACATTCACTGAAAGTAACTACGCAATAAATATTTCTTATAGACAGAATGTCTCTTGGACAAGTTCTGGGCAATTTCTGGTTTTTATACTAACATTTTTTTTTATTTTTTTTTTCCAGCATGATATGAGTAGTTACTCTGTTCACCGAATAGAGGGAAACTCTGTGACCCTCGGTAAACTTTCTCCAGGTACCATCTATGTGGTGCGAATCCAAGTGGAAGGTCAGAGCTCAAACAACGCGGAGTACGAGTTTGAAACACTTCCTGAGGGTAAGTCTGTATGTAACGTCAAGCCCGGGGGGGTTAATGGGTAGAAGGGGAAATGTGGTCAAATATACAAAGGTTCCTAGTAAATATGTGCAAAAATTCTTTAGTGAAACAAATAACAAAAATGGTTGTGTTTGGTTAGTTCCGGCATCTGATTTGTTTCACTAATAATAAATCCTAAAGTTTTGCCCATGTTTGTGAGTCTGTCTTTCTTTTCCCTATTTTTATAACCTGGGAAACACATTTCCATCTTTATTTGTATTTAAAAAAAAAAAAGAAATAAAAAAACTACTATACAGTGGTGACATAGAAACATAAAATAATAACTTAATAAATGAACTCACAAAACCATATTTACAAATTTTATTCATTTTTAATATTTTGCTCTATTCTTATTTTTTCTTTCCATTGTTTATCCAGCAGCCCCAGAAGAGTCTAAACAGGTTGCAATTATCGCAGCAGCCGTTGTGACCGTGGTGATTATTTGCATAGCTGCATTTATAATCCTCTACCGCTGCCGAAAGTAAGTACCACACAGACTAATAGTTAACGTAGGTCATACCCCCAAACAATACACGCAAAATAAATGTTCTAAACCCATTTAAAACTTTTATTTTATTGTTTTTACATTTCTAGGAAATGCACCTTGAAATAAATGTACATATGTCTTATCTCCTTGACTTTGACCAATTGGGGACAGATATATACACATAAAATAGGTCCAGCATTGATAAAAGTAATCACTGTGTATAATTTTGTAGGGCCAAGTATTAAGTTTGCAGGATGCAGTACATTGACAAAATCCACAAATATGTCAGGGTTACATTTAAAGAAAAGGGAACAAAATAAATAATGAAAGTATATTACATTTTATTTAGTTATTTATTTTTGCTACACAATTAATTTTGAATTACATTTTTGAGTATAATGCCCCTAACCCAGTCATTAATTTGTCTGTTTTATTTTGCAGTAAGAGAAATCTACATGGCCGGGATTGTCCTGATGATGTATACTTCAAAGCAGGTAAGGAACCTATTAAGTTTTTACACACACAAAAAATTCTAGGCACCATATTTCTTCTTACTCATCATCATTTGGAATTTTTCTTCTTCTCAGAACAACTGAAACCTCTAAAGACCTATGTAGACCCTCACACTTATGAAGATCCTAACAAGGCTGTGCTGAAGTTCACCACCGAGATTGCTCCCAACGCTGTCTCCAGACAAAAAGTAATTGGAGCAGGTAAGCAATTAAGCAGATATATATATTTATTTATAAATGGTTGTTTGATGCAAAAGTGGTTAAAGTTACATTGACTCTACAGACCCAATATTGAATTTGTATAGCCCATACAGTCTTCTACTCAAGGTGATATGTTGAAGTAAACTGTGTATAGATATGGAATAAATATACTATGTTGTTGATATCCGTACACTGCTGGCCAACTTCATGACGTGCCAGATTAGACACTATTTTACACAGTATATTATCCCCGCGCTGGTAGGTAAAAGCTTCTTTCCCCAAAAGTCTCCCTCCAGACTATACAGAAAAAATGGGAGAGGATAGGAGCGCTGAAATCGCTATTACCAAGGAGAGAAGTTAATTTAGGGATAGGAGCACTGAAATCGCTATTGTCATGGAGAGAAGTGCCAGATTAGACAACCAGCTCTTCTAGGAATTTTTGAATCTGTTGAGCAACCTACCTGTTTTTTAGAAATAACATTCTGGATATTGTGTTCTTGTAGGGGAGTTTGGAGAGGTGTATAAAGGAATTCTGAAGCTTCCAGGAAAGAAGGAAAGTCCGGTGGCAATCAAGACTCTGAAGGCCGGATACACCGACAAACAACGTATCGACTTCCTGAGCGAGGCCAGTATCATGGGACAGTTCTGCCATCACAACATTATTCGTCTGGAGGGCGTTGTATCCAAATGTAAGGCATAAATAAAGTACCATCACAAATTTCTATATGAATATTTTTTTTTCTCCATTATCTTTTCTTGTAGGACACTTTTTTTTTTTAATTTTATTTTTTTGCTGAATGCCTCTTCTAATATTTTTGTCCTCTTGCAGATAAGCCCATGATGATCGTTACAGAGTATATGGAAAATGGAGCTCTGGACAAGTTTCTGAAGGTAGGTTATACATGTAAATGTCCTATTACATGGCAGAATGTATAGAAATCATATGTGAAGAGTCACTGGCACTGATGTTTTGGTTATGATATTGGGACTGTTCATGATATTTCAGAAATTTATCCTAAACATTCATTTTTGCATTTAAGTTATAGATGACAAAATGTAACAATTTGACAAATTAGGTTAGAAGTTTCTGCCATCTGAAATTAAGTGCTCAATCTTCCCTCCAAAACCACAGGACAATGATGGGGAGTTCAGTCCAATACAGCTGGTTGGAATGTTACGGGGAATTGCTGCTGGAATGAAATACCTATCAGAAATGAACTATGTGCACCGTGATCTGGCAGCTCGGAACATACTGGTGAACAGCCAACTAGTCTGCAAGGTGTCCGATTTCGGACTGTCCCGAGTCCTGGAGGATGATCCAGATGCTACGTATACAACCAGTGTAAGTAAAGTCTACAGCCAGGAAAGGAACGTGCTACATATTTGTTAGGCTGTAGGAACTAATATATTCCTTTTTTTTTTTTTTTTTTTTTTTATTGATGTATATCTTATCTTTAAATATTTTTGCATGTTATTCCTTGTATCTAAGCAGTAAACTACAATTGTGGCACATCTTAATTATCACTTGGCACAGCTACATATGCATAGGGTGGAGATCAGATTCCATAGTCTGTTTGATATGGATTTTCTGGGTGGTAGCATTTTGCCTGTAGTGTATAATGACTCATTGACATTTATTACTAAGGTGGAATTTTTTTTTTCTCCAGTAACAGAAATCTATCTGTACCCTATGGTATTTTATTCATTATAGTGTAAATGCATTCTACAAACAGTAGTAAATATGTTAGCAGCATGTGGTTTGGGGGGGGCCTACTTCTCGACCCTGCATGTAGTTACCTGTCTGGTTAATAGAGGGATAAAGTCGGGCCTGTGCATTTATTTCTCCATCACTGAAATTGCAGTTTCGCTCACATTAGTTATCTTCCCATTTACAGGGTGGTAAAATCCCAATCCGTTGGACAGCTCCTGAAGCCATCTCATACAGAAAGTTCACTTCTGCCAGCGATGTGTGGAGCTACGGCATCGTTATGTGGGAAGTGATGTCATATGGCGAGAGACCCTATTGGGAAATGTCCAATCATGAGGTAAACATTTTTTCACAATTCTCATTAAAGGGACAGGAAGCCGCCTTCCATAATTTGGATAGAACATACAATTGTAAACAACTTTCCAATTTACTTCTAGTATTGAATTTGCTTCATTCTCTTGTTATCCTTTGAAGAAACAGCATTGCACTGCTGGCATCTAGATGAACACACCTAGTTAGCCAATCACAAGAAACAAATGTGTGCAGGCACCAATCACCAGCTAGCTCCCACTAGTGTAGGATATGTGCGTATTCATTTTCAACAAGGGATACCAAGAGAACGAGGCATATTTTAAAATAGACGTGAAGTTAATAGTGTCTTGAAATGATATACTTTATCTGAATCATGCAAGTTTAATTTTAACTTTGCATATAGCAATTACTTTAAGGAACCACTAAATACAGTAAAACTGAATAACTGGCAAATAGACAATAAAAAGACAATGCAATATCCCTTACTTTGAGTTTGAAATGAGCAGTATAATATTTTCCGAAAATTTTCATTTAATCCATTTTGAGACTCCGCCCCATCATGTGACAGCCATCAGCCTATCACAAAATGCATATAGGTATATACTGTGCACTTTTGCACATGCTTAGTAATGCACCTGGAATATACACGGTTATTCTACAAATTAATAAAGCCTGCACTTCTCATAGTAATACAGGCAGACTCAATGACCTTTGTGGTTCTTCTCTGCTGATAAAATCTTTTTGGTTTATTCTAGTCATTTAGAAAAACTTATCAAATGGTTTATTTGCACACATTTCCAGAAATTTCAGTTGCTTTTTATATATATATAAAAAAAAAAAATATTAGAAAATAATTTCTAAATGATGAAATCATACGCTTATGGGCAAGATTGAGTGCAAGGCGAATGCCCAGATCGGTTGCAGGCTCGTTCATTTGAGCCTGCAACTGATATTTATGAAGCAGCTATTTTAACTGCTGCTTCATAAACTCTCCTCCAAACTGAAGTTTGCGGATGAAAATCACCCTAGATTAATTTGATCAGGGTGATTGACAAGCCCTGAGTGTAGGAGGGGGCGGCATTGTTCCCTCATGCAATGATAAATACGGGGGAACATATCTACCCCACCATTTGCGATCAAGTGCAGACAGGTTCACAACTTGTGAATCCTGTCCGCTCGTAAATTGATAAAACTTGCCCTATGTGTTTTTATGTTTCTGATACGCAGCTATGTAATTACCTTTTGGATATTAATTATGTTGTTCTGTTTGTACATGGCAGGTGATGAGGGTGATCAATGAAGGCTTCCGTCTCCCGGCACCCATGGACTGTCCGTCAGCCATATTCCAGCTTATGATGCAATGTTGGCAACAGGAACGTAACCGCAGGCCCAAGTTTACAGACATCGTCAGTATCCTGGACAAACTGATCCGAGCTCCTGACTCTCTGAAGACTCTGGCTGATTTTGACCCAAGGTGAGTAAACTGCTGGTTGTGGTTAAGGGCATTCTCTGATGCCAAGGAATAAACCAGGTCGCTGCATAACATCTTGTATGAGAGAATTAGGAATACTGATTTAGAAATGGTCTATTATACTGTTTTATTTTCAAACCTATTTTAGTGACAGCTGATGAACAACTTTATTTGTCAGTAACAGACAGAGCAGGGAGGAACAAGAAGAGAGTATAAAGGGGCATTCTGTTAAAACAAAAAAATGCTGTATAATTCCTTAGAGTATTTTAATATCAGATGCTTATTTTTTAATGTGTTTGAGCACTATTAAGGGATTAAACACATAGTTGAAGTCACACAGATGAGCTTCTATGTTGATTCTTGACATGGCCAGTAATTGGTGGCTGTGTGTGTGTGCTGTTTTTGATTGGCTTACCGGCCTGCATTTAATATAATTATTGCATTTGATTATTACAATACAATGCCCTTTTTTAATAGCAGTTGAGGAATTTTATACCATGTGATTCTTACCTACCCACTCACATTTTTAAGAATTGAAATTTAAGCCCACAGGCTTTTGCTATCACTAAACAGTTAAATGAAGAACATAAATCTCCCAAACATTCCAGTAAAGTCTTCTGTTTATCTGTCCCATAAACTGGCCCCAAGAGAGCTTTTTGTGTCAGTTATAAATAACGGTCAAAGGTCATCTGTTTATGTCTATTTGACCCCAGCTTTTCCTTGCTGTCTCCTAGAATCTCCATCCGTCTACCCAGCACTAGCGGCTCAGAAGGGATGCCGTTCAGATCCATTCCCGAATGGCTGGAGTCCATCAAAATGCAGCAGTACACAGAATGCTTCCTGTCATCTCCATTCAACTCCATGGACAAGGTCATCCTTATGAACCAAGAGTAAGTGTCCTAACGTATTTAGTATTGATGTTTGTTTACGCCAAATTCTGCTTCATGGGAGAAATTCCGGAGCAGAATTAAAGGGACACTAAACCCAATTTTTTTTTTCTTTAATGATTCAGACAGAGCATGCAGTTTTAAGCAACTTTCTAATTTACTCCTATAATCAATTTTTCTTCATTCTCTTGCTATCTTTATTTAAAAAGCAGGAATTTAAAGCTTAGGAGCCGGCCCATTTATTGTTCAGAACCTGGGTTATTCTTGCTTATTGGTTTACTAAATGCAGCCACAAATAAGCAAGCACTATCCAGGGTGCTGAACCTAAAATGGACCGACTCCTAAGCTTTAAATTGCTGCTTTTTAAATAAAGATAGCAAGAGAACGAAGAAAAAATGATAATAGGAGTAAATTAGAAAGTTTCTTAAAATTGCTGCTCTATCTGAATCATTAAAAAAAATATTGGGTTTAGTGTCCCTTTAAAAAAAATATTAATAATAATAAAAAAAAATATATATATATATATATATATTTATTAGAACATGCAATACCAGCATCTAATCAGTTTGCTTTTGCCTTTTAGGGACATTAAGCAGCTGGGCATTCGCCCACCAGGACATCAGAAACGAGTAGCATTTAGCATTCTAGGACTCAAGGAACAAGCTAGTACTATGGGAATCCCAATCTGATGACCAATGTGGGGCTCGTAATAGTGATCATGGTGACTGCATCCATGTAAGGACCAATAAGGTGCAACCTTTCCATCCTCTTGGAAATCTCAGATTGTGCAGCCCTTACCACCTGTGGCCATAAGGAGAAACTCTTCTGGGCATTTTCCAAAAACTAAAACCGGACATACTTGAAGATTCAAATAGTTAGTGTTTTCAGAACCAGCAAGCGTCAAGTTGAAACAAAGTCGTTGCCATGTCTTACCTTATTGTGCACATGGACTATATTGTCTGCAGACACAAGATTCTATTTTTTTCAAGTTGCTGTGTTTATTTTGTGTGCAGTGCACATCTGAGAGTCCCTGCGGCGTCAGACGCTGCACACACAGCTGCTTATAACAACAAACACCTTACTGCTCCTCTGCCCTTTATTAGACTTTTCTGTGGGCCTTTGTAGGAGCAGAAACAGTTGGATTCGATTGGTGCACAAGTTTTGGATTTGGGAACTGCAAGGTAACCCAGTTCATGTAGTGGGGTTTGTGTGAACCTAAACCTTTTGAGACCAGTTCCTGTTACTGCAACGTTTGCTGGACTTTGGAGAGCACTTTGAATTTCACTCAATATACTGAGTTTTGTGAAGACTGGTACTCAGGGTGAAGATGGAATCGGCACAGTCCGTAGACCGTAAATTCCAGGCCTGTTACTGCGGACTGCTGGGCATTCTAGGAAAATTACAAGCTTGCCAAGAACTGCTGCCAAATTAGTTTATTCTTCTTTATTTTATTTTATTTTGTTACACGATGGGAAAACATTACATCATTTCAAAAATATTATTTTTATCATAACTGTTGGATAATAATATGCTTTAGGTTAAAAGCTATCCGTTCAATTTATTTTAATCTTTTAACATTCAAAAACAGTCTGTATATATGAAAAGTGCCTGAAATGCAAGATTGTTCAGTTTTTATTTTCTAATTTATTCCTTTGTGCCTATTGTATTTAGATGTGTGCTCTGCACTCAGTGTTAATACTGTACATTTACTAATTATTTATTTTTTTATATTTATTGATAGGCTTTTCTCAGAAATAAACCTGCAGATTAGTTTTTCAAAAGAATAAAGTGTTGTGTTTTCTTTTGTGACCACACACACACATTCTCCCCAGGACCTTTTTAATGGATGCACAACCTGGCTGAATTAACTGACCACCTGGCTAAAATTTTAGCTAAAAATAAGCAAAAATTAGCTAATAGCAATTTTCAAAGTTTATTGCTCAAAAAAAAACCCAAATACGTTGTTAAATTATGCAATTATTTTGTGCTTTGGATAGCATAAAATATTATACTATTAGAAAGTATTACACTGCCCCCACCCGGCTACTTTGTAATGCCATCCGGCTCGCTAAATTTTCTGTAGAGAACACTGTATGTATGAATATTTGTGTGTGTGTGTATATATATGTATATGTATGTATGTATGTATATATAATATGCAATATATATACAATATATATATATACATACATACATACATACATACATACATACATACATACATACATACATACATACATACGATATAAAAAGTCTACACACCCCTGTTAAAATGTCAGGTTTCTGTGATGTAAAAACATGAGACAAAGATAAATCATTCCAGAACTTTTTCCACCTTTTAATGTGACCTATAAACTGTACAACTTGATTGAAAAACAAACTGAAACTTCTAGGTGGAGGGAAGTAAAAATAAAAAGAAAAGAATATGGTTGTATTAACTGGGGATGTAGCTGTGTTTAGAATTGAGCAATCACATTCAAAATCATGTTAAATAGGAGTCGGTACACACCTGCCATCATTTAAAGTGCCGCTGATTAACCCTAAATAAAGTTCAGCTGTTCTAGTTGGTCTTTCCTGACTTTTTCTTAGTCGCAACCTACAAAAGCCATGGTTCGGAGAGAGCTTCCAAAGCATCAGAGGGATCTCATTGTTAAAAGGGTATCAGTCAGGAGAACGGTACAAAAGAATTTCCAAGGCATTAGCTATACCATGGAACACAGTGAAGACAGTCATCATCAAGTGGAGAAAATATGGCGCAACAGTGACATTACCAAGAACTGCATGTCCCTCCAAAATGGATGAAAAGACGAGAAGAAAACTGGTCTGGGAGGCTACCAAGAGACCTACAGCACCATTAAAGGAGCTGCAGGAATATCTGGCAAGTACTGGCTGTGTGGTGCATGTGACAACAATCGCCCGTATTCTTCATATGTCTGGGCTATGGGGTAGAGTAGCAAGACGGAAGCCTTTTCTTACAAAAAAAAACATCCAAGCCCAGCTAAATTTTGCAAAAACACATCTGAAGTCTCCCAAAAGCATGTTGCAAAAGGTGTTCTGGTTTGATGAAACCAAGCTTAAACTTTTTGGCCATAATTCCAAAAGATATGTTCTGCGCAGAAACACTGCATGTAACCAAAAGAACACCATACCCACAGTGAAGCATGGTGGTGTCAGCATCATGCTTTGGGGCTGTTTTTCTTCAGCTGGAACTGGGGCCTTAGTCAAGGTAGAGGGAATTATGAACAGTTCCAAATACCAGACAATATTGGCACAAAACCTTCAGGCTTCTGCTAGAAAGCTGAACATGAAGAGGAACTTCATCTTTCAGCATGACAACGACCCAAAGCATACATCCAAATCAACAAAGGAATGGCTTCACCAGAAGAAGATTTAAGTTTTGGAATGGCCCAGTCAGAGCCCAGACCTGAATCCAATCAAAAATCTGTGAGGTGACCTGAAGAGGGCTGTGCACAGTAGATGCCCTCGCAATCTGACAGATTTGGAGTGTTTTTGCAAAGAAGAGTGGGCAAATCTTGCCAAGTCAAAATGTGCCATGCTGAAAAACTCATACCCCAAAAGACTGAGTGCTGTAATAAAATCAAAGGGTGCTTCAACAAAGTATTAGTTTAAGGGTGTGCACACTTATGCAACCATATTTTAGTTTTTTATTTCTACTTCCCCTCACCTAAAAGATTTCAGTTTGTTTTGCAATTGAGTTGTACAGTTTATAGGTCACATTAAAGGTGGAAAAAGTTCTGGAATGATTTATCTTTGTCTCATTTTTTTACATCGCAGAAACCTGACATTTTAACAGGTGTGTAGACTTTTCATATCCACTATGTGTATATATATATATAATAGAGTAAGGAAAGCGCACTCTCACTTAAAAAGCATCTACCAGGGTGCAGGCACGAATTAATACAGTACAGATGAAGCTTGCACTCTCTGGATTTTCAAAAAGGTGCTTTATTTAGCCAAAAATGTGACGTTTCCGGGATCAATCAATCCTTCATCAGACCGGTCTGATGGAGGAGTGATTGATCCCTAAAACGTCACATTTTTTGCTAAAAAATAAAAATGTATTTAGTGGGGGGTTTTTCCCAATTGTTGCCATTGCATTAGAAAATTCTGCTGCTCCCTGTAACCCTAACCATTAACAACTCTGTCCATTGGGGTTTGTGGTTTACACATGAGCAGCAGGAACGGAGATACGTTTCTGCACTGCAAAGCTTCTGTGATTGCATTGGTAAGAAATTGTAAGAGTCTAGTACGAAATTATCCTTTCTCCTATGTTTAAGTGAACAAGTAACTTTTTCTCCTCCTTATTGTTAACTTTAGTGATACTTTCCAAAGCGTGTGTATATATTTTGTGTGTATGTATATATGTGCATGTGTATATATTTTGTGTATGTATGTGTGCGTTTATATATTTTGTGTGTATGTGTATATATTTTGTGTGTGTGTATATATATATATATATGTGTATATCTATATGTACATACACAAAATTCAGTTCTCACAGGAAATAGTCACTGAGATCAGTCCCCAAGGACCAGTTTAACCATGAGATTATAAATAAAAACATGTCAAGACATTAGCAGTATGTTGACAAAGAGCAGCTGGACTCTGAGATACTTTTAACAACTTTCTAAACAAACTTAGTCTTACAATCCTACATGGCAAGCAGCTGTAATCTTTGATATTCTAAATCCTGCACCTTGCTCAGAGCAGCTATGCAATGTGTTTCAGGTGTCTTTGACAGCTAAGGGGTTAAACGATCCTTTCTTGGCTCTGTTTTTCAGAAAACTTAAAATTGTTGCTGTCTATTCAAAATGATATTAAATACATATATGAGTGAACATTGCTGAGAAGTTTTCAAATGATCTCAGAATGTTTCTTTACAGCACTTACTGATATGCACAGATTTCCTACATTTAATCCTTCCCTTATCCTCTGGGAAATTGCTGTGCGGGTTCATTCAAATTTGCAGCACACACAACTCTGATTACTGCAAAATACAGAGCAGCTACTTAAAGGAACAATAAACACATTTACAATTTTACTGCATATTTTTTTTATTTACTGAACTGTCTGACCATCTATTGAGAGCACACATTGCTTACTTCAGGCGTATACTGGCATATTCCCCTTAGGGCTGGCAACATGCTCTGACAACTACAATTGCACATTCTTGCATTGCTCGACGCCACCTTGTTAATGTATATTGTTTGCTTAAAAAGTTCACTTCCTGAATGTTACACCTTGAACTTAAGAACACACAAATATTTTTTTTCCTTGTCACATTTTATAATGCATTATTTTTTTTATTTTGCAAAAGGAATGTCATTGTACTGAGAAGGAATATGTATATTTTCACGCTTGTGAGACCTGCCACAAAATTAACAGCTAGGGACAATAAAGTCAAAATTAAATGTTAATGAATGCAGATAGAGCATGAAGTTTTAAGAAACTTTAAAATGTCCTTCCATTATCAAATTGAAAACAGTATTTCCTTCTTAATACAGGGAAAGTCCACAGCTGCATTCATTACTTGTGGGAATACTGAACCTGGCCACCAGGAGGAGGCAAAGACACCCCAGCCAAAGGCTTAAATACCTCCCCCACTTCCCTCATCCCCAGTCATTCTTTGCCTTTCGTCACAGGAGGTTGGAAGTGTCAGAAGATTTTGGAGTAGTTCCTTATGGAGGGTACTACCCGTCGAGATGGGACTGGAGTTTTAAGTAGTCTTGTTAGCCTCTCAGTGAGAGCATTGATGAAAGTTAGAGTCTGGAGATGCAGGGAGAGTCTTTCTGCGAAACCATCCAGACTCATATTAACAGCTCCTAAGCAATCAATGTTGACGAGATTCGCTGCCTGGTTTTCTAAACTCAAGTCCATGTCAGAAGCGCGGCTACAATCTGTCAAACTTGAAGGACCGTGTTTCTGTTCCACGGCATAGATTCCGGTAAGATCATTTCATTTTTTATACATATGTTAACGATAGAAGACAGGGTCACAGTGGGACTCCTTGTATCTGTATGGAATCATTTCCTATTCCTGACCGTGTGTCTGCAGCAAGGATTGATTTTCTCTATCTGTCTGAGTCATAGGAGGTGGTGAGTGGCCCAGCCATTGGGGGTATAAGGTGCCAGTTGTTGTTTTTTTTTCTATAATTAGCGAATTATGGAGGATTCTAGTAATTTAGAGGGGGATCCCTCTAATACTGAATTTGATACCTGTGTATATTGTGAAGAGGCTCGAGTAGTCCAGTTCTCTCAATTATGTTCCGTATGCCGCAACAGGGTGTTCTCATCAACCAATGTTGAGATGTTAGAGATCATTGAGCCGTCCACCTCTGAGGATTCCTTGTCCCGTAAGGTGTGTTCCCTAGAATATTCTGTTCCTACACATGCAGTTTCCCCAGGTACCACTGCGCAGTTCCGCGTGGCCATCTCTACGGCCTTAGCGTTTTGCCTCTTCCTGCTACGTTCAAGCGAAGGGTTAATCCATGCACTCCTGCCCAGGGTCCGTCATATATATTGACGATTGTATTCAATCAGTCATCTGGGGATACGGTTCCCTCTGAGGCCTCAGAGGTAGGACCTCCAGGGACGGAGTCTGTTGATTTGATTCTTCCGACTGAAGAGGATTTAGCATTTAGATTTAGAATGGTACGCCTGCACTTGCTTTTGAGAGAAGTTTTGGCAATGTTAGAGACTCCTAGTACTGATCAGTCAGTCGAATCTTTGTCCTCTAAATCAGATGGCAATCTTGATTAGACGAGTGGAGAAAGATGGGGTTCCTATTCTTTTCTCGTCTACACATTTTTTTAAAATTTTATTTTTAGAATCCCAGTCCAGAGCTCTACAGAGGAGTTTGTGTTGTAGGACAGGCAGAACATGTTTTTTTGCACATTCCTTCTTGGCTATCACTTCTTGTGTGCTTGCCTATTTTCTTTTATATCCGGTTAGGATAGTTTTTTTGTTTAAAAGCTCTTGGTTGTTGTAGAAACTCTTTTTCGGAATACGTTTTGTCATATGGGATGTTAGAGGGTGACGACTTCGGTTGTCAATATTTCTGGCGGCTTCCTATGGAAGCATCTCGATTCAGTTCAAGGTGATGGTTCCCTCTGCATTTTCGAGTCAGATTTACCGTCGTCATAGCTTGTTCGCAATCTTCTAGCAGGAGCTGGAATTTAAGAATTTTCGGTACGTTTCACTCCTTTTCTTCTTTTCGAGAAAAGGAGTGAAACGTACCGAAAATTCTTAAATTCCAGCTCCTGCTAGAAGATTGCGAACAAGCTATGACAACGGTAAATCTGACTCGAAAATGCAGAGGGAACCATCACCTTGAACTGAATCGAGATGCTTCCTCCATAGGAAGCATCTCGATTCAGTTCAAGGTGATGGTTCCCTCTGCATTTTCGAGTCAGATTTACCGTCGTCATAGCTTGTTCGCAATCTTCTAGCAGGAGCTGGAATTTAAGAATTTTCGGTACGTTTCACTCCTTTTCTTCTTTTCGAGAAAAGGAGTTGGTTTTAGCTATTCCGGCCAAGGCTGAGCAGGTCCATCTAACCTTGATAAAGAAGGGACCTGTTTTAGGTTCTATCTTATATGGGTGTTTAATTCTGGATCATATCAGTTCCAGGGGTCCTAGAGACCGGAGCAAGGCTACATGTCCTGTATTTCTGGACAGTTTTTCTTCTTTTGCCATGTCTTTCAGCAGAGAGAGACATTTTTTTCAAGTATCTTTTGGAGAACCTTTGCAATGTGAGACTAATTTCATTACACTGTTTGTTTTCGGGTCCAGTATAGGGAGGGGTCTCCCGTCCTATTTGGATTCCAGGGTACTCAAGCAGAACTTGATTTGTTCTCCTTCTTTTTGGGGTAAATATAAGTTCTCTCTTCCGGGTTGGGTTCGGAAGCACTGCAGGTTCACTGTCGAGAAGGATATCTTTCCTTTTTTTTTCTTCCTCTGGGAGTATTATCCGGTTTCTTTAGACCTTCTCTCCCAGTAATCTTGTCTTCTGATCTTAAGTTTTCTGTTTGGGATCTGGGATTTATTGGACAGTGACCTGATTACAGTAACATACAGGGAGTGCAAAATTATTAGGCAAATGAGTATTTTGACCACATCATCCTCTCTATGCATGTTGTCTTACTCCAAGCTGTATAGGCTCGAAAGCCTACTACCAATTAAGCATATTAGGTGATGCGCATCTCTGTAATGAGAAGGGGTGTGGTCTAATGACATCAACACCCTATATCAGGTGTGCATAATTATTAGGCAACTTCCTTTCCTTTGGCAAAATGGGTCAACAGAAGGACTTGACAGGCTCAGAAAAGTTAAAAATAGTGAGATATCTTGCAGAGGGATGCAGCACTCTTAAAATTGCAAAGCTTCTGAAGCGTGATCCTCGAACAATCAAGCGTTTCATTCAAAATAGTCAACAGGGTCGCAAGAAGCGTGTGGAAAAACCAAGGCGCAAAATAACTGCCCATGAACTGAGAAAAGTCAAGCGTGCAGCTGCCAAGATGCCACTTGCCACCAGTTTGGCCATATTTCAGAGCTGCAACATCACTGGAGTGCCCAAAAGCACAAGGTGTGCAATACTCAGAGACATGGCCAAGGTAAGAAAGGCTGAAAGACGACCACCACTGAACAAGACACACAAGCTGAAACGTCAAGACTGGGCCAAGAAATATCTCAAGACTGATTTTTCTAAGGTTTGATGGACTGATAAAATGAGAGTGAGTCTTGATGGGCCAGATGGATGGGCCCGTGGCTGCATTGGTAAAGGGCAGAGAGCTCCAGTCCGACTCAGACGCCAGCGAGGTGGAGTACTGGTTTGGGCTGGTATCATCAAAGATGAGCTTGTGGGGCCTTTTTGGGTTGAGGATGGAGTCAAGCTCAACTCCCAGTCCTACTGCCAGTTTCTGGAAGACACCTTCTTCAAGCAGTGGTACAGGAAGAAGTCTGCATCCTTCAAGAAAAACATGATTTTCATGCAGGACAATGCTCCATCACACGCGTCCAAGTACTCCACAGCGTGGCTGGCAAGAAAGGGTATAAAAGAAGAAAATATAATGACATGGCCTCCTTGTTCACCTGATCTGAACCCCATTGAGAACCTGTGGTCCATCATCAAATGTGAGATTTACAAGGAGGGAAAACAGTACACCTCTCTGAACAGTGTCTGGGAGGCTGTGGTTGCTTCTGCACGCAATGTTGATGGTGAACAGATCAAAACACTGACAGAATCCATGGATGGCAGGCTTTTGAGTGTCCTTGCAAAGAAAGGTGGCTATATTGGTCACTGATTTGTTTTTGTTTTGTTTTTGAATGTCAGAAATGTATATTTGTGAATGTTGAGATGTTATATTGGTTTCACTGGTAAAAATAAATAATTGAAATGGGTATATATTTGTTTTTTGTTAAGTTGCCTAATAATTATGCACAGTAATAGTCACCTGCACACACAGATATCCCCCTAAAATAGCTAAAACTAAAAACAAACGAAAAACTACTTCCAAAAATATTCAGCTTTGATATTAATGAGTTTTTTGGGTTCATTGAGAACATGTTTGTTGTTCAATAATAAAATTAATCCTCAAACATACAACTTGCCTAATAATTCTGCACTCCCTGTATAGTTCCCGTGGCATAATTATGCTGGTTGATTTACGGTAGTATCGTCTGATAGAAGACTTTTAGGGACTTTTTCTGTCTTCTTCAATCCTCTGAGATGGATCTAGACCAAAGTTTATCTGGTGAAGGTGCCAGATGGATCCCTGGTTATTAATTTAGCCTTCCTAGCCAGGTAGACTTTACCTTAAGGTTAGCCCCTTCAGGTTGTGCCTTTTAGACCTGCTTCAGTCCATTGCTAGCTCGGTGTCGGGAGGGTGAGGACTTGTCTTGGGGTCCTTTTTGGACTTCATCCCTTTTGCCAGGCCTCATCCCATCCGAGGTTCGGTGTAGGTTGAAGCAGTGCAATGGAGATGTTTCAAATCTGTCTTTGCAGATTTTCCTGGACTACTGCTTGATAGAATAGTTCTCTCATGTCTTTGTCAAGACCTCCCTATCCTGTGGGACATTTCTCTGATCTCCAGGGGCAGTTTGGATTTCGGTCGCAGCCCATCAGGAGGATCTCCGGAGGTTTTTCTCCCATTGATATGTTGGATCTTCAGGCAAATCCTTTCTGCTCTAAGGGTTTAGTCTACTGGGTTCGTCCCAGTGTAGGGATCTAGTCAGTCTTACTTTTGCTGGCTTGGATCTCCTTTGGAGATCAAGAGTCTCCCTAGAGTTGGGGGTAGCATTTCGAGTTTGGTGGTGCGCAGAGGCCCACTGCGGCTCGCCGTCAGCGACACTCTTTGGGATGGATTTTATCTAGAGATATACTTTTGTTATCTAAATTGCAACTGGAAGGGGACGCCGAAGGAGAATCTTTGGACGTCTTTATTCCAGTCTACCCATTATGGGTTGTGATTCAGGTTCTTCAGGAAGAGCTAATGCATACATAAGCAGTGCCTTGGAGGTTCATTACCTTTTTCCCTTTTTCTGCCATATCATTCTTGCCTTGAGTGGTGGCTCGAATCTAGCAGGGGTAGGCGTCGGTGATTATGACTGCTCCATGGAGGCCACATAAATCGCGGTTCCCATTTTCGTGGTTTGGTCTCCATAAAGTTTGCCCTGGTTGCAGGGATCTGCTGGAACAGGGTCTCCTTTTACTACTGAGAGATGTCTCTTAGTTTTAGCTGATGAAACAGTTTTTCTGAGAGGTTATGGTCCTCTCCTTGAAGTGCGTAGCTGGTCCCTTGTCATCTATCTCAGGTGTGGAGGACCCCTTCAGCCGGAAAGTATGTGGTTTTGTCCTGGCATTCTATGGGCCTGCCAGGACTCTTTCTTTCCTCCAGGATGATCTGGAGGAGGGCCTCTTAGCTAAGTTCCTTGTTAGGACAGTGTTGGCCCTGTCTGATTTTCTGTCTGGCTCCAGAGGCTTGTTGAGTTTCTGGACGTTCAGTTTTTTACTAGATCTTTTACTGTGGTCAGGCAGGTGTGTAGTTCAGATGCTCCTTCTTGGGGTTTGGACTTTACTCTTATAGTCTTGCATCGGGCTACCTTTGTACCTATGCGTGATGTTGTCTCTAGATCATTATCTTAGAGTCCTTCTACGTCTTTTCTTTCTTCTGCGAGCAGAAGTCCCTGAGTTACGGCCTTGCGTTGCGTCCCTCCTTTTTGGGTGTTCCACGATTGTAGGCTGTTTTCTGCGGTCTTAATTAGGATTTCTCCTAAGTTTGTGTCTTATCGCATTTTTAGCTGAAGTTTTGGGTACGTTTTTATCTCCTATTCCTTCTTCGCAAAGGAAATTTTTCTACTTTTTTTTTTCTACTTATCTTTAGGCTATATAATAATAGACCGTTTTCTCTGTTTATTTTCTATATGAGAAGCGTAAGGGTCGGAGGGCTCTTAGTCTTCTTTATTTTTTTAGTTGAGGAGTATCTTCCGCTTGGGTCATGACTCAGCGGGACGCTAGCATCCTCAGAGGTTTACGACTCAGTCTTTTCAAGCAGTGGCGTCCTCTTGGGTCTCTAAGATGAGGTCTCTAGGGTTCTTTTTGGTGGACGGACTATTTCCTTACTTTCCTTTTAAAATTCTATTGAGGTTTTTGCTTCGGTAAAGCAGCCTTCGGGAGAAAGGGTTTGCAGGCTGTGGTGCCCTCAGATGGGGGCCGCCTATCTTTTTGCCCTCCCGTTAGCATTCAGTGTCCGTGTTCTCTGTAGCTTGGGTATAATTTTCCCACACGTAATGAATGCAGCTGTGGACTCTCCCTGTATTAAGAAGGAAAACATAAATCATGCTTACCAGATAATTTCCTTTCCTTCTGTACAGGGAGAGTCCACAGTTCCCGCCCGTATTCTCTGCAGAATGACTGGGATATGAGGGAAGTGGGGGAGGTATTTAAGCCTTTGGCTGGGGTGTCTTTGCCTCCTCCTGGTGGTCAGGTTCATTATTCCCACAAGTAATGAATGCAGCTGTGGACTCTCCCTATACAGAAGGAAAGGAAATTATCTGGTAAGCATAATTTATGTTTTTATATACACGTTATGAGGCACCAGCTTGTACTATACTGACTATACTGTTACCACAGTGATCACCTGACTATACTGTTACCACGGTGATCACCTGACTATACTGTTACCACTGTAATCACCTGACTATACTGTTATCACGGTGATCACCTGACTATACTGTTACCACGGTGATCACCTCAATATACAAAATTATTTGAGGGACTTGTGGACTAGAAAATTAACTTTATTAGGGGTCTCTACGCATACCAGACTTTTTTTATTGCACATATAATGTCCCATTCCCAAGCAAATCCAAATGCATTTTGTTTTATTTGGAAGACATTGTCTGTGTACTACCACCACATTTGAAAGAGCAGGTGATTCTCTTTCAAATAGAGGTTTGTAACTGCTAAGGGAGCTGAGATTGAGGGGTTTGAAAAACAACCCCCTATCTAGCTCTCTTACAGCTACCTAAACTTCCTTGTTCCTCCCCCTTTGTGACAGGCAACTCTTTTTCAAGTGTGGCCGCTAGGCCATCAACGATCCCCACCCTATAGTGCGCGGGGGATCACCAAAAACGGCATCATAACGTGCCCACAGGTCGCGATGCACATGACGAACATAGCTTGTCATGCACATCGATTTGGTTAACTTAAAAGGAAATAAACTACTTTACTGATTCAGATAGAGCATGCTATTTAAAATCTTTTTAATTTACTTTTGTTAGCAAATTTAATTTGATCTATGGGTATATTTTGTGGTCAAACATACCTAGGTAGGCTCAGTAGCAGCAATGCATCACTGGAAGTTTGCTGGCGATTGGTAGCTACATACATAGCCTCTTGCCATTGGCTCAACAGCTGTGTTTTGCTTTGTCTCAGTAGTGCATAGCTGCTCTGGAATTGACTTTAACTATGTGTTTAACCCATTTGCAAAGTTAAACACCTAATTATAAGTAAGTGATTGTTCAATAATAAACAAATTAGCGCATTTTCATTTTGCACTTTTAAGTCCATTTAGCCTTTTTCAGGCAAAAAAACTAAGTTAAACATGCTTTCTGTCTGGCAGCCAAAGGGTTAAATGGAGGTTGTGAAGTACAGCCTCTCCTGATCAAACTGTACAGGTAAGGCTGTGACTGAGATGTGGGGATAAAAGAGTTAACAAACACTTTCTAAACTATTCTAGTTCCAGAAAGTACAAAAATCCCTTTTATCACCACCCACTATCTGCATTTATGTTGGCGATTTATCAAGCTGAGGTGGAAAGGGGCGCACATACGCTCACCTGTCCGCCACAGCTTGCCTCTGGCAGGCTGAATTCCACTGGCGGAATTCAGCAATGTACATGAGCGCTATTTTGCGCTTGCATGCAATCCCGTCCCCTGCCTGGGCACAGCCTATCACGCACGGGCAGGAGCTGTCAATCTTCCCGGTCGGACTAGACTGCGGAGATTGTTTTTTGTCACTTTAGAAGTGGCGAAAGGTTAGGAAAGCAGCAGTCTGATGACTGCTGCTTGTTAAATACGGCGTGCAGATTCTTTTGGGAGAACCAGCAGCCATAGGGACTTAAAGGCTGGCGAAAGCCTTTGATACATCGACCCCTATAACTCCAAATGCTGCCACCACAAAGGATAGTTAAAATTAGGGGTCATTTGTCCCCTACTACACAGATTAAAATCCAAACCCAATTGGCAAAAATCTATCTAAAAGACACTGTATTAATATTACCAGTCTCTTTCAGTAACGTGGTTCAAATATAAGTCAAAAGCAAAATTTAAAGGGACAGTCTGATCCAAAATTTTTATTGTTTAAAAAGATAGACAATCCTTTTCTTACCCATTCCCCAGTTTTGCATAACCAACACTGCTATATCAATACACCTTTTACCTCTGTAATTACCTTGTATCTAAGCCTCTGCAGACAGCCCCCTTAAAGCATGCCTCTTTATTGCATTTTAGCCAATTAGTGCTGTGTTCTGCACAACTCCACGGGAGAGATCAATGTTATCTATATAGCTCACTTGAATTAGCTGTGTCTTTTTGTGAAAAGCTAATAAAAAAGTATATGATAAGAGGCTGTCTGTAGTGGCTTAGAAACAGGCAGAAATGTAGAGGTTTAAATGTTATAAAGTTTATTAATATAACAATGTTGGTTGTGCAAAGCTGGGGAATGGGTAGTAAAGACGTTATCTATCTTTTTAAACAATAAGAATTTTGGTGTAGACTGTCCCTTTAATAAAGGAACATTTATGATGAGCAAAAAAGTAACAGTGCATTTCTATAAGAAGAAAAAATGGTGTTTTAACAAATAAAATTACACAAGGCAAAACAGTTTTAAAAATAAATTGGAGAAACACTTATCATAACACTGTACTAGCTTAGGTACTTGCGCCAAGGGAGCTTGGCAAGAAAAGATGGTCACGTTGTTGTTACTTAGGCTCCCATGTAGAATGTTGGAATCAAAGTTATATACCCTTTTCTCTGTTAACAGATTTCTGGACTAACCCTCCTTCCAGAAAGTAGCCACCCCTCTCCCTTATGTGGCCTGTCATAAAACTCTGAATCCCTGGCTGAAATGATAGAACACCTTATGACTTCTGTTATGTATATTCAGTACATATACACAGAAAGGCAATCCCCCTGTGATGTTATGAGGATTATATTGATATCAAATATGACATGTATATCAAATTTGGTTACCCATAAAAATATGTCATAAAATATTCCAGGGTGTCACCTCTGATTGACCTCAACTGTCACTGGGTAGGGGCACTGGTTTAACAATGTAAATTAAAAAGTTGTTTAAAATGGCATGCTCTGTCTGAATTGTGATAGCTAAAGGGATAGGAAAGTCAAAATTAAACCTGCAGGATTCAGATAGAGCATGTCATTTTAAGACGCTTTTAAATTCACTTCTATTTTCAAATATGCTTCATTCTCTTGGTATCCCTTGTTGAAAAAGAATATGCACATATCCTACACTAATGGAAGCTAGCTGCTGATTGGTGCCTGCACACATTTGTCTCTTGTGATTGGCTAACTAGATGTGTTCAGATGCTAGTAGTGCAGTGCCGCTCATGCAGCAAAGAATAACAAGATAATGAAGCCAATTTGATAATAGAAGTAAATTGTATATTCTATCCAAATCACAAAAGAAAATTTTGGGATTTCTGGTCACTTTAATGTCCATTTAAACTCCAGTCATAACTGACAAAACAGAATCATAAAACTTAGAATATGATTGCGTGGTAGTTTCATAGGAATGTATGCTAGACCAGGCTTCTTCAAACCACGGGTCGGGACCCATTACTGGGTCTCAACACCATATTTATTGGGTCTAATACGTGATAAAATCACAGTTGAGGGGGCGCAGAATGGTATACAATTCAGATGGTAGTTATTGATAACCCTTAAAGACAATTTGAAACTTAAACAAACTAATGTTATCTTATGAGGTGAAAAATATATCAATATAAGGTTATATAAATCCCTTTTGGAGTAAACAGGAAAGAAAATGTCTCTTTTTACAAATAAGTTGATAGCTGAGCGGCGGCTGCCTCCTCTCAACCGGATGATCCAGGCAAGAACTAGGAGAAATAAAAAACAGAGGGGCGCCTCATGTGTGGTATAGTCTGATTGAAGACATAAGAAAAAGCAACAGAATAGCCAAATGAGTACTCACATACTCCACGAGCGATTTTTCTGTGTGCTTTAGCAGAAAATGGACTGCCATATTATTGATTGGTAACATAACTGGAATATATTTATTATTTCACTACTCATTTTTTCTTTCTTTCTTTTCTTCTATATGTAACACATGAATGCACAACTTGGTATACACAAAAGGGTGAATATTATAACATACTAAGAAGTTTATATTCAGTTTGTTATTGAAATAAAAATGCCAAAAAAACACACATAGACAGCAGCCTTTTATGCAGCTGCCCTTTGCAATTTTTCAGTGTGCATTAGCAGAAAAGGGATTGCCATATTATTGATTGGTAACATAACTGGAATATATTTATTATTTTACTACACATTGTTTCTTTCTTTCTTTTTTTCTACATGTAACACATTAATGCACAATTTGGTATACACAAAAGGGTGAACATTTCAATTTTTTATTTTGCAAAGTCAATTTTTTAGTTGCAAAGTATATTTTTTCTAGTGAACAACCAATTAGCCTCAGAGACACCTGATAGCTCACACAGGTGAGAATCAATTAGGAACACACCTCTTAGAATGGACACAATTGTTTGTCTGTAGGGTATAAAAGGCAGAGGTAGGAATGATTATGATATGCCTGATGAAACGGTTTGCCAACCGAGAAACGCGTTGCAATCATTGGGGCCAACTGGGTGACCCTGTAATCCACTTTGTATAACAACCCTGGTGTTGTTTTTAAATTTTTGTTTTTAATAAATATTTGCAAATTTTTACTTTTGGAGTGGATCTCATTTCCTACCATCTGCCTGCAATCACTATTAAGTGCACAGCTACTGAGAAGCATTAAACCTGCCTTTGTTTTCACTGCATCAATACCAAAAGATCGTTTGTTTGGGTGAGCTGCCACACCTGCCTGAATCTGCAGCCTGTATCTACCAGCACATTTGTGTGCTTTGGGAGTATGTGAGTACCCACTTTATACTATAAAGCACATTTCTATGTATCATCCTTAATGGTCTGCACATATAGTGCTCTCTATTTGTTTTACACCTGTTGCAGAACTACAGTATTGGAAGTATCCTTGAAAGGGTGAGCTGTCACACCCATCTAAATCTACAGCCTGCCCCTACCAGCACATGAGTGTGCTCGTGGAGTATGTGAGTACTCATTTGGCTATTCTGTTGCTTTTTCTTATGTCTTCAATCAGACTATACCACACATGAGGCGCCCCTCTGTTTTTTATTTCTCCTATATTTATTGGGTCGCAACTTGTGTGTGTGTGTTGTAGGAGTGTGTGTGTTATATAAGAGTGTGCGTGCGTGTGTTATATGAGAGTTCTTGTGGTGTGTGTTTCTGTTGTATGAGAGTGCATGTGGTGTTTGTGTTTGGTGTATGAGTGTGTGTGGGTGGGTTGTATGAGAGTGTGTATGTGGTATGTGTGTGCTGTAAGAGTTCTTGAGGTGTGTTTTTTTGTTGTATGTGACTGCATGTGGTGTTTATGTTTGGTGTGTTGTATGAGAGTGTGTGTGTGTTATAAAAGTTCTTGTGTGTGTTTCTGTTGTATGAGTGCATGTGGTGTTTGTGTTTGGTGTATGAGTGTGGGGGGGTTGTATGAGAGTGTGTGTGTGTTATAAGAGTTCTTGTGTGTGTTTCTATTGTATGAGAGTGCATGTAGTGTTTGTGTTTGGTGTATGAGTGTGTGTGGTGTGCGTGTGTGTGTTATAAGAGTTCTTGTGTGTGTTTCTGTTGTATGAGAGTGCATGTGGTGTTTGGTGTATGAGTGTGGGGGGGTTGTATGAGAGTGTGTGTGGGAGTTGTATGAGAGTGAGTGTGGTGTGTGTGTGTTATAAGAGTTCTTGTGTGTGTTTCTGTTGTATGAGAGTGCATGTAGTGTTTGTGTTTGGTGTATGTGTGTGGTGTGTGTGTGTTATAAGAGGTCTTGTGTGTGTTTCTGTTGTATGAGAGTGCATGTGGTGTTTGGTGTATGTGGGGGGTTGTATGAGAGTGTGTGTGTGTGGTGTGCGTGTGTTATAAGAGTTCTTGTGTGTGTTTCTATTGTATGAGAGTGCATGTAGTGTTTGTGTTTGGTGTATGAGTGTGTGTGGTGTGCGTGTGTGTGTTATAAGAGTTCTTGTGTGTGTTTCTGTTGTATGAGAGTGCATGTGGTGTGTGGGGGGGGTTGTATGAGAGTGTGTGTGTTATAAGAGTTCTTGTGTGTGTTTCTGTTGTATGAGAGTGCATGTGGTGTTTGGTGTATGAGTGTGGGGGGGTTGTATGAGAGTGTGTGTGTGGTGTGCGTGTGTGTGTTATAAGAGTTCTTGTGTGTGTTTCTGTTGTATGAGAGTGCGTTTGGTGTATGCGTGTGGGGGTGAGGGGGGTGTTGTATGAGAGTGTGTGTGTGTATTGTTGAGAAAGAGTGTGTGTGTTATTACCTTTTACAACACTTTCAAGTTTGACTACAATCAGGAATAAAATATGCACACATTTTAGTCACTTTGCCAAATATTGCAGCTATCTAGTTATATATTACTTCAGAAATGTTCAGACCAACCATAAAAATAGGGCCGCAAAGTTATGGGGTAACATGGCACTGGGTCTTGGGGGAAAAAGTTTGAAGAGTCCTGTGCTAGACAGACTCTGCTGCAAAATAAGGGGATTCAGATTATCTAAACAAATGTGTATGTTATTTAGCAATCACACTAAATCATAATGCCAACACCACATCATATCTTTTGTGTGGGTGGTTTAAAGGGACGAAGAATGCATTTAACTTTATTAAATACAAGCAAATAGTTAATCATTGCCAGTACTTTGGTAGTAATTCATTATTATCTATGTTTAGAACTCACTTCATGGTTTAGTTTCTTGTAAGATTTCATAGCACATTCTCACATCTTTAAGACAATTAACCCCTTAAAGGGACATTGTACGCTAGAATTTTCTTTGCATAAATGTTTTGTAGATGATTCATTTATTTAGCACACCTGGGAGTGTTTTTGTAACAATGTAGAGTTTTTGCTTATTTTTTAATAACATTCAGATGATTTTCAGACTCCTAAGCCCCACAGTGCCAGATGTATACGCGTGTTTACAGACTCTGTTTATGTTGTCTGTCTTTTTATATGAGGGGGGGGTTTCTGCCCTTTTTGTTTTTCCAGACCCTTTCACTGGGTGTCCCAACTTAACCTCATCAACAGTGCTAAACTGGGACCTTCTGAGTAAGCTTTTAAAACGTTTTATACTGGATTTTTTTATATCAGTATCTGTGCATATTCTTCTTTATAGTAGTGTCTATTACATGCAGTTATATGGAAATTTTAACTATCAGTTTCTAGTTTTGTGTAATCATCTGGGTCAGCATTTTTGGCAGTCATATACCAATAACCATGCCATTTCCAGTTTCATGGGACTAGTACATTATGTGTCCTGTTTCTTTAAAAATGATAGATATATATATATATATATATCTCTATATCTCACACTTTGATTATGAATAAGGGTAATATTAAAACCTGCGGTTTATTTCAGCTGCCTTATACTTTACCTGTACATTTTTTGTCAAACAGGGTGTAGTTTGGTATGAGTGAATCATTGTACAGGTTAATATTTCTCTAAAATAGAAAATCACAAAGCGATTTCGCAACAAAGCAGCAAACTGGAAGATAAAACAAAGCTAAACTCTGAATAAGCAAAACAGAAAGTAACCTCTTGGCTTCCAGAGAGATCTGTGATGCTTCACTATTAGGGATGGGCGAATGTGTAAATTTCCGAATTCGAATGTTAGAACAAATGTTATTACCGAAATTCGAATTATAAATCCGAATGTTGATAAGAACGAATATTCTTAAAAATTCTATAATCGAATGCTATTTACAGTTTTCGAATGTCACTTTCGAATTCGAATGTTTATAATTATATCGAATGTCCACATTCGAAATTTCGAATTTAACATTCTATTTAACAAATACTAGTCAGAAGTTAAATAGTTCATGTGGTAGGGAGGGAATCTAGTAAATTGATACATAATAGATACAAATATATCATTTTGAATGTTTCTATATAGAATATTGCATAATTCGAATATTACATTTAAAGAAAGCATTAGAAATACTATTACAAATATAAATTTGAATTTTTCGAAACTAATATTTTCAAATGTAATCTTAAAATTCGAAACGGAACATTCAAAAATCGAATGTTAGAATGTTATGTAAACATTCGAAATTCGATTCGAACAAATGTGTTAAAATTCGTTTCATTTTTCGAATGTTGCAAAACATTCACCCATCCCTATTCACTATGTTAAAAATGTAGACTCTTAACCCCCGATAGAATGGCAATACAAATATAAATTTAACCCCTTGACTATCCAGAGAGGTCTGTATCACATTGTTCGTCTTAAAGGGATATAAGGGTCAGCATTGAAATGTGCATAGGTGCATTTCAATTTTAAATAGAAGCAGTTTTGCTATATACTTCCATTTGCAAAAATGTTTCTAATAAAAGCTATCAGACATATGTACATATGCTGTGGGATCCTGGGAACCTCAAGTCAAAACAAACTTTTATGATTCAGAAAGAGCAGCAGTTTTAGGACACTTTCCAATTTACTTCCATTGTCAAATTTTGTTCAGTGTTTTTATATTTACATTTTCTAGACTAGATCCTACTGAGCATGTGCACAAGCTCACAGGGTATATTTATACTAGTCTGTGATTGGCTGATGTCTGTCACATGATACAGGGGGCCGGAAAAAAGGGGGAAAAATACATTTGACAGAAAAAAATCTGCTTTTGTGAAATTCAGAGTAAGTGCTATTGCCTTGTCTTTTAAATATGCAATTATACTGCATTGAGTGGTCCTTTAAAGGGACAGTCTACACCAGAATTTTTATTGTTTTAAAAGATAGATAATACCTTTAATACCCATTCCCCAATTTTGCATAACCAACACAGTTATATTAATATACTTTTAACCTCTGTGATTATCTTGTATCTAAGCCTCTGCAAACTGCCCCTTTATTTCAGTTCTTTTGACAGACTTGCAGTTTAGCCAATTAGTGCCTGCTCCCAGATTACGTCACGTGCACAAGCACAGTGTTATCTATATGAAATACGTGAACTAACACCCTCTAGTGGTGAAAAACTGTTAAAATGCATTCTGAAAAGAGGTGGCCTTCAAGGTCTAAGAAATTAGCATATGAACCTCCCAGGTTAAGCTTTCAACTAAGAATACCAAGAGAACAAAGCACAATTGGTGATAAAAGTAAATTGGGAAATTGTTTAAAAGTACATGCCCTATCTGAATCATAAAAGTTTATTTAGGCCTAGACTGTCCCTTTAAATCATGAACATTTTTTTTGGACTTGACTATCCCTTGAAGACCCAGCTGCACTTCCTGTTAGTGTCAAAATGAAAATAAACAGCTTAAAAGGGAAATTAAAACCAAACTTTTTCTACCATGATTCAGACAGAGCATGACATTTTTAAACAACTTTCCAATTTACTTCTGTTATCAAATTTGCTTCATTCTCTTAGAATTCTTTATTGAAGGAGCAGCCATGTACTACTGGGAGCTAGCTGAACATATCAGGTAAACCAATAACAGGAGACATATATGTACAGCTGCCAATCATTAGTAATCTCCCAGTAGTGCATGGCTGCTCCTGAGCCTACCTACGTATGGTTTTTAACTAAGAAAACTAAGAGAAAAAGAATCAAAGTAAATAATGTAAGTCAATTATTTGAAATTGCATGTTCTATCTGAATCATTGTTTAATTTTGACTTTACTGTCCCTTTAATTGAACCTTTTTTCATAGCAAAAGTATTTGTAGCATATTTAAATAGTGCTTATTATATGCATGATACATTTAGTTTTTAGTCCCTTTAAATGGCTCACTGCCAGAACGCTGCAATTCGCTGCTATGAAATAGTGACACCAGAGTTGGCTAAGAAAAAACTATTAAGAATACCCTAACTTGTTAGAGCAATTTATTATTACATGGATGTTCATTAGTAGCTATGGATTAAAACCACTGTAAAAAGGTTAAACACATAATTATACCCCATAGCCACAATGTATTGCAGCTCCTGAGCAGGAGACAGACACTGAACCAATCAGGAGTGGCCTATGCATGTAATGGCCAATCACTGTGTCTTGATCAGGAATGGCACATGAGCGGCCCTAGTATGTGAGATTATATGTGAGAACCAGCTATAGGAACTAAACACACAGGGCTCCATTTATAGTTAAGCATTGCAATGTGAAAAATGTGTCTTTTTATTTCATCACACACACTCTCCTCTATACACATCATGTACAGCACACACGCTCTCCTCTATACACATCATGTACAGCACACACGCTCTCCTCTATACACATCATGTACAGCACACACGCTCTCCTCTATACACATCATGTACAGCACACACGCTCTCCTCTATACAGGGAGTGCAGAATTATTAGGCAAATGAGTATTTTGACCACATCATCCTCTTTATGCATGTTGTCTTACTCCAAGCTGTATAGGCTCGAAAGCCTACTACCAATTAAGCATATTAGGTGATGTGCATCTCTGTAATGAGAAGGGGTGTGGTCTAATGACATCAACACCCTATATCAGGTGTGCATAATTATTAGGCAACTTCCTTTCCTTTGGCAAAATGGGTCAAAAGAAGGACTTGACAGGCTCAGAAAAGTCAAAAATAGTGAGATATCTTGCAGAGGGATGCAGCACTCTTAAAATTGCAAAGCTTCTGAAGCGTGATCATCGAACAATCAAGCGTTTCATTCAAAATAGTCAACAGGGTCGAAAGAAGCGTGTGGAAAAACCAAGGCGCAAAATAACTGCCCATGAACTGAGAAAAGTCAAGCGTGCAGCTGCCAAGATGCTACTTGCCACCAGTTTGGCCATATTTCAGAGCTGCAACATCACTGGAGTGCCCAAAAGCACAAGGTGTGCAATACTCAGAGACATGGGCAAGGTAAGAAAGGCTGAAAGACGACCACCACTGAACAAGACACACAAGCTGAAACGTCAAGACTGGGCCAAGAAATATCTCTAGACTGACTTTTCTAAGGTTTTATGAACTGATGAAATGAGAGTGAGTCTTGATGGGCCCGTGGCTGGATTGGTAAAGGGCAGAGAGCTCCAGTCCGACTCAGACGCCAGCAAGGTGGAGTACTGGTTTGGGCTGGTATCATCAAAGATGAGCTTGTGGGGCCTTTTCGGGTTGAGGATGGAGTCAAGCTCAACTCCCAGTCCTACTGGCAGTTTCTGGAAGACACCTTCTTCAAGCAGTGGTACAGGAAGAAGTCTGCATCCTTCAAGAAAAACATGATTTTCATGCAGGACAATGCTCCATCACACGCGTACAAGTACTCCACAGCGTGGCTGGCACGAAAGGGTATAAAAGAAGAAAATCTAATGACATGGCCGCCTTGTTCACCTGATCTGAACCCCATTGAGAACCTGTGGTCCATCATCAAATGTGAGATTTACAAGGAGGGAAAACAGTACACCTCTCTGAACAGTGTCTGGGAGGCTGTGGTTGCTGCTGCACGCAATGTTGATGGTGAACAGATCAAAACACTGACAGAATCCATGGATGGCAGGCTTTTGAGTGTCCTTGCAAAGAAAGGTGGCTATATTGGTCACTGATTTGTTTTTGTTTTGTTTTTGAATGTCAGAAATGTATATTTGTGAATGTTGAGTTGTTATATTGGTTTCACTTGTAAAAATAAATAATTGAAATGGGTATATATTTGTTTTTTGTTAAGTTGCCTAATAATTATGCACAGTAATAGTCACCTGCACACACAGATATCCCCCTAAAATAGCTATAACTAAAAACAAACTAAAAACTACTTCCAAAACTATTCAGCTTTGATATTAATGAGTTTTTTTGGGTTCATTGAGAACATGGTTGTTCAATAATAAAATTAATCCTCAAAAATACAACTTGCCTAATAATTCTGCACTCCCTGTACACATCATGTACAGCACACACACTCTCCTCTATACACATCATGTACAGCACACACACTCTCCTCTATACACATCATGTACAGCACACACACTCTCCTCTATACACATCATGTACAGCACACACACTCTCCTCTATACACATCATGTACAGCACACACACTCTCCTCTATACACATCATGTACAGCACACACACTCTCCTCTATACACATCATGTACAGCACACACACTCTCCTCTATACACATCATGTACAGCACACACACTCTCCTCTATACACATCATGTACAGCACACACACTCTCCTCTATACACATCATGTACAGCACACACACTCTCCTCTATACACATCATGTACAGCACACACACTCTCCTCTATACACATCATGTACAGCACACACACTCTCTAGAAATATACTTTTCTTTGAAAAAATATTCACCATGCTAATTAACATATGTTATCATAAATAATTATGCAGTTTAAGTTAAAAGATCACAGAACCCAAATTTTTTCTTTTGTGATTCAGATAGACTGTGCAATTTTAAGCAACTTTCTAATTTACTCCTATTATCAATTTTTCTTTGTTCTCTTGCTATCTTTATTTGAAAAAGAAGGCATCTAAGCTAAGGAGCCAGGCAATTTTTGGTTTAGATCCTGGACAGCACTTGTTTATTGGTGGGTGAATTTATCCACCAATCAGCAAGAACAACCCAGGTTGTTCACCAAAAATGGGCCGGCATCTAAACTTACATTCTTGCTTTTCAAATAAAGATACCGAGAGAATGAAGAAAATTTGATAATAGGAGTAAATTAGAAAGTTGCTTAAAATTGCATGTTCTATCTGATTCACAAAAGAAAAAATTTGGGTTCAGTGTCCCTTTAAAGGGACAGTCTACTTGAAAGTTGTCATTGTTTAAAAAGATCGATAACCCCTTTATTACTCATTCCCCAGTTTTGCATAACAAACACTGTTATAATTAACCCCTACAGGACGGGGGCAACTAGACAAGATCGGAAAAAAGTTGTGAAGTAAACAAACTGAAAAAATACAGGAAGTCACGTGGTCGCCGATGCTGCTGATTGGATCTGGGGGACTGCCTACGATGCTAGGGACGTCCCCCAGTCAGATCTTTCCTGTTTCTTCAACACGGAAGAGACCAGGACGCTTCAAATGTTAGGACATTCTATGTCGTCCTAACAGCATTAAAGCGTGGTGCATGGAACATTCTAATGGCGTCAACAGGTTAATATACTTTTTACCTTTATAATTACCTGTATCTAATCCCCTGCAGACTGCCCCTTGTCTCAGTGCTGTTGACAATCTTTTATTTTAGCCAATCAGTGCTGGTTCTTGTATAACCATTGTTATTCACCACGGGAGTGGGCACAATGTTATCTATATGGCACATATGAACTAGCACTGTCTAGCTGCTGTGCAAGATGTAAAAAGCACTGAGATAAGGGGCAGCCTGCAGGAGCTTAGAAATAGGCAAACTTAGAGGTTATAAAGTATATTAATATAACAATGTTGGTTGGGAAAAGCTGGGTGGTGTTATCTATCTTTTTAAATGATAGAAAATAAATCAAGTAGACTGTCCCTTTTAAGCTTATAGGACTGGTGCAAATGATAAATGATTTGAAATTAAACTCTCACATACTTAGATGTTTACTTTATTTCTATATTTATTTTTTATATCTACATTAAAAACAATGTTTATGGAAACGTTATGCATAGTTACTAACCATAGGCTACTAAAGACTCTTGAATGCTCCTGAGACCCTATCAGCCTTATTAGGTTTACACTTCAACAAAGGATACCAAAGGAACAAAGCAAATGTGATAGTAGATGTCATTTGAAAAGTTGATTAAAATTCCATGCTCTATCTGAATCATTGCAGTTCCAGGGGCGGACAAGGTCCCTATCTGTGAACATTTTCCATCTGGAGAATGTTAAAGGGACAGTAAAGTCAAAATTAAACCTAATTGGGTTGAATAGAGTGACATTTGAAACAACTTTCCAATTTACCTCAACTGTCAATTTTTCTTAGTTCTCTTGGTATCCTTTGTTAAAAGTTAAAACTCAGGGGTGTGCTTGTGTTTTCAATAGCCATCGGATAGCAGTGTTTGCAACAATGTTGATAGCAATGTTATACATAGCTGCAAACACTGCTTCCATAGAATGCTAAAGACATGTACAGTCCTGATCTCATATCAGCCTACTTAAATTTACTCTTCACCAAAGGACAACAAGAGAACAAATCTAATTTTATAATAGAAGTAAATGCTCTATCAGAATCATGAACATTTAATGTTGGCTTTACTATCCCTTTAATGCTGTGAATGATAACATACAACAATGTCCCTTTAATCCTCTACAAGGTGTCCTTGGCTATATTGCTGGAGTCATAGCCCTGTGTGCCAGCAGAACGGAGACCCAGTCACTGTGACAAGAACCAATTGTGTAAAACTCATCTGGAACTGAGCAGTGGCCACTGATCCTTGACCACTACTTCCAATGTCTGATTTCAGTCCGTTCCAGTTCCTGACCTGCTATAATCTGCTTAATTAGCAGGATCCTTTTCCTGACCTTTTCTGTATTGGTTCAAAGCTAAAAATAAGACAGCTGGAGCTGCACACCAGACACAGTTGCACAGTGCACACCAGAAACAGTTGCACACCAGACACAGTTGCACACTATAGGAGGCTGCACACCAGACACAGTTACACACTATAGGTGGCTGCACACCAGAGGCGGTTGCACACCAGAGGCGGTTGCACACCAGAGGCGGTTGCACACCAGAGGCGGTTGCACACCAGAGGCGGTTGCACACCAGAGGCGGTTGCACACCAGAGGCGGTTGCACACCAGAGGCGGTTGCACACCAGAGGCGGTTGCACACCAGAGGCGGTTGCACACCAGAGGCGGTTGCACACCAGAGGCGGTTGCACACCAGAGGCGGTTGCACACCAGAGGCGGTTGCACACCAGAGGCGGTTGCACACCAGAGGCGGTTGCACACCAGAGGCGGTTGCACACCAGAGGCGGTTGCACACCAGAGGCGGTTGCACACTATAGGCGGCTGCACACCAGAGGCGGTTGCACACCAGAGGCGGTTGCACACTATAGGTGGCTGCACACAAGACACAGTTGCACACTAGAGGCAGTTGCACACTATAGGTGGCTGCACACTAGAAGCAGTTGCACACTATAGGAGGCTGCACACCAGAGGCGGTTGCACACCAGAGGCGGTTGCACACTATAGGTGGCTGCACACAAGACACAGTTGCACACTAGAGGCAGTTGCACACTATAGGTGGCTGCACACTAGAAGCAGTTGCACACTATAGGAGGCTGCACACCAGAGGCGGTTGCACACCAGAGGCGGTTGCACACTATAGGTGGCTGCACACAAGAGGCAGTTGCACACTATAGGTGGCTGCACACTAGAAGCAGTTGCACACTATAGGAGGCTGCACACAAGACACAGTTGCACACTAGAGGCAGTTGCACACTATAGGAGGCTGCACCAGACGCAGTTGCACACCAGACGCAGTTGCACACCAGACGCAGTTGCACACCAGACGCAGTTGCACACCAGACGCAGTTGCACACCAGACGCAGTTGCACACTATAGGTGGCTGCACACCAGACGCAGTTGCACACTATAGGTGGCTGCACACCAGACGCAGTTGCACACTATAGGTGGCTGCACACCAGACGCAGTTGCACACTATAGGTGGCTGCACACCAGACGCAGTTGCACACTATAGGTGGCTGCACACCAGACGCAGTTGCACACTATAGGTGGCTGCACACCAGACGCAGTTGCACACTATAGGTGGCTGCACACCAGACGCAGTTGCACACTATAGGTGGCTGCACACCAGACGCAGTTGCACACTATAGGTGGCTGCACACCAGACGCAGTTGCACACTATAGGTGGCTGCACACCAGACGCAGTTGCACACTATAGGTGGCTGCACACCAGACGCAGTTGCACACTATAGGTGGCTGCACACCAGACGCAGTTGCACACTATAGGTGGCTGCACACCAGACGCAGTTGCACACTATAGGTGGCTGCACACCAGACGCAGTTGCACACTATAGGTGGCTGCACACCAGACGCAGTTGCACACTATAGGAGGCTGCACACCAGAGGCAGTTGCACACTATAGGAGGCTGCACACCAGAGGCAGTTGCACACTATAGGAGGCTGCACACCAGAGGCAGTTGCACACTATAGGAGGCTGCACATTAGAGGCAGTTGCACACTATAGGAGGTTGCACACTATAGGAGGCTGCACACTAGAGGCAGTTGCACACTATAGGAGGCTGCACACTAGAGGCAGTTGCACACTAGAGGCAGTTGCACACTAGAGGCAGTTGCACACTATAGGCAGTTGCACACTATAGGAGGCTGCACACCAGACGCAGTTGCACACTATAGGCAGTTGCACACTATAGTAGGCTGCACACCAGACGCAGTTGCACACTATAGGTGGCTGCACACTAGGCGGTTGCACACTATAGGCAGTTGCACACCAGACGCAGTTGCACACTATAGGCAGTTGCACACCAGACGCAGTTGCACACTATAGGCAGTTGCACACTAGAGGCAGCTGCACATCAGACACATTTGCACACTATAGGCGGTTGCACACAAGAGGTGGCTGCACCCTATAGGCGGCCGCACCCTATAGGCGGCCGCACCCTATAGGCGACTGCACCCTATAGGCGGCTGCACACTTGGTGGGTGATGGATAGTGTTCTGTTGATTTGGAGACCTCAAATTATTTTGTTCCGCATTTACTTAGTTGCCAACATTTCAATACGTTTTGTAAAATAATTATTTGTTTTTGCTGTTGCAATACCCATGTATTTAATTAGATGTCTAAGCAAAAATAGCAAAAAGGCAACAGCAAAAACTTTCCTGATTCAGGTGGCACATGCCATTTTTAAAAAAAAACTTTACAATTTACTTCTATGATCTAATTTACTTCTTTCTCTCTGTATCCTTTATTGAAAAGCATACCTAGGTAGACCCAGAAGCAACACTGCACCACTATTTTGACACTTCAGCCTGAAACAGAAAAACACAAAGTCTGGCTTTGTCATTTAGCTCTTTGCTACTATTGCTTTGCACAGACTTACAATCCTCTCTGGCAGACGAGGGGTTAAAGTCAGTATATTTGGAGACAAAATGGTGGCAGGAGCTTGGGACACTCTTTGTCTCTCAGGAAGCTGTAGGATGTGCAGCCCAATCTCCTTGTAATTTACATTCCTGTTGTTTGTGACAGGAAGCAATAGCTGCACTGGGCTATAATTACCTAACAATATGGGCTCCTAGTCATGTCAGACGTTTCCTTATTCAGGAGATTTTTGTCTTAGAGATGAAAGCTTCTGTGTGCATCTCCCTGCCCTATATACAGCCATCTGTAGCTCTAGATGTGCCCAGAAGGTCTATTGCTCTACAGGGCAATTTCAAACCTACAGTAAGAATACTTTATAGTAGGTATTCAAGGGACACTAAGCTTACAACTTTTTATTTGTAGCAAATGTTCTTACTGTGCTGATTTAATGTATGTGATTTCATGAACACCTTTTATTGAATTATTGTGGGGTATATTTATAGCACTCACTAACCTCTGGCTGCCCAACTGCAGAAACTTTTTTCATTCTTATAAATGTTATTGGCCAATTCAGCCAACTAGATAGACACTGTACTGTCCTCTCCATACCTGCTATGCACATTGTATCCATATTTTACTATTCATGGCTTAGCAGGGGCTGAGTCTATCCTATGAATTGAGTGGTGTGACATTTCATAGGCTGTACCCACAAATGGGTTAAATGTCCTGATCAGGGCATAGCCAATCAGCTTGGGTCTAGCAAGGCTTGTGGCTCCCTAGAAGTGTATTATATTTTGTGGGGATTAAACAAATTGTTATCTAGAGCGAATAATGCAAATTTAGCAAATTAGAGCATGACATTATTAGAATGTCCCTTAAAGTGACAGTCAACACTAAAATTATTATTGTTTAAAAAGATAGATAACACCTTTACTACCCATTCCCCAGCATTGTTATATTAATACATTTAAACCTCTAAATTTCTGCCTGTTTCTAAGCCACTACAGACAGCCTCTTATCACATGCTTTTTTATTAGCTTTTCATAACAGGGGAGAGCTAATTCATGTGAGTCATATAGATAACATTGTGCTCTCTCTCGTGGAGTTGTGCATGACGCTGCACTAATTGGCTAAAATGCAAGTCAATAGATAATAAATAAATAGCCATGTGATCAGGGGGCTGTCAAAAGAGGCTTAGATACAATCACAAAGGTTAAAAGTGTATTAATATAACCGTGTTGGTTTACAAAACTGGGGAATGGGCAATAAAGGGATTATCTATCTTTTTAAAACAAAAGTAGACTGTTCCTTTAAAGTGCTATAATCTTTGCCAATAAAATCAAACAGTTTGGCGTTAGCTCTGTAATATTTGTCTCCTGTTCCCTTTGTAATATAAATATTTTCTTCCTTGAAAGCATAACGTGCATATTTTGCATCTTTTATAATTGTTTTTAAACAAACTTTTTTATTAATAAGATATTTTCAAGAAAATAAAATTTAAAAACGTCAAAAACCAAGGGAAATAAAGGAATATTTCATGTCCCCTATTCATCTAATACAAAAGTGAAAATATATCTTCATTGGTCTGTAGTAGATACTAAGTATCACTTCAAATTTTTATAAAATATTAAAAAATAAAAATTAACAAACTAACGGCTAGATTTAGAGTTCGGCGGTAAAAGGGCTGTTAACGCTCCGCGGGTTTTTTTCTGGCCGCACCATAAATTTAACTCTGGTATCGAGAGTTCAAACAAATGCTGCGTTAGGCTCCAAAAAAGGAGCGTAGAGCATTTTTACCGCAAATGCAACTCTCGATACCAGAGTTGCTTACGGACGCGGCCGGCATCAAAAACGTGCTCGTGCACGATTCTCCCATAGGAAACAATGGGGCTGTTTGAGCTGAAAAAAAACCTAACACCTGCAAAAAAGCAGCGTTCAGCTCCTAACGCAGCCCCATTGTTTCCTATGGGGAAACACCTCCTAAGTCTGCACCTAACACCCTAACATGTACCCCGAGTCTAAACACCCCTAACCTTACACTTATTAACCCCTAATCTGCCGCCCCCCGCTATCGCTGACCCCTGCATTACACTTTTAACCCCTAATCTGCCGCTCCGTAAACCGCCGCCACCTACGTTATCCCTATGTACCCCTAATCTGCTGCCCTAACATCGCCGACCCCTATGTTATATTTATTAACCCCTAATCTGCCCCCCACAACGTCGCCGACACCTACCTACACTTATTAACCCCTAATCTGCCGAGCGGACCTGAGCGCTACTATAATAAAGTTATTAACCCCTAATCCGCCTCACTAACCCTATCATAAATAGTATTAACCCCTAATCTGCCCTCCCTAACATCGCCGACACCCACCTTCAATTATTAACCCCTAATCTTCCGACCGGAGCTCACCGCTATTCTAATAAATGTATTAACCCTTAAAGCTAAGTCTAACCCTAACACTAACACCCCCCTAAGTTAAATATAATTTTTATCTAACGAAATAAATTAACTCTTATTAAATAAATAATTCCTATTTAAAGCTAAATACTTACCTGTAAAATAAATCCTAATATAGCTACAATATAAATTATAATTATACCTATTTTAGGATTAATATTTATTTTACAGGCAACTTTGTAATTATTTTAACCAGGTACAATAGCTATTAAATAGTTAAGAACTATTTAATAGTTACCTAGTTAAAATAATTACAAATTTACCTGTAAAATAAATCCTAACCTAAGATATAATTAAACCTAACACTACCCTATCAATAAAATAATTAAATAAACTACCTACAATTACCTACAATTAACCTAACACTACACTATCAATAAATTAATTAAACACAATTGCTACAAATAAATAAAATTAAATAAACTATCTAAAGTACAAAAAATAAAAAAGAACTAAGTTACAGAAAATAATAAAATATTTACAAACATAAGAAAAATATTACAACAATTTTAAACTAATTACACCTACTCTAAGCCCCCTAATAAAATAACAAAGCCCCCCAAAATAAAAAATTCCCTACCCTATTCTAAAATACAAATATTACAAGCTCTTTTACCTTACCAGCCCTGAACAGGGCCCTTTGCGGGGCATGCCCCAAGAATTTCAGCTCTTTTGCCTGTAAAAAAAAAACATACTATACCCCCCCCCCAACATTACAACCCACCACCCACATACCCCTAATCTAACCCAAACCCCCCTTAAATAAACCTAACACTACCCCCCTGATGATCTTCCTACCTTGTCTTCACCATGCCAGGTTCACCGATCCGTCCTGGCTCCAAGATCTTCATCCAAGCCAAGCGGGGGCTAGACATCCACTGAAGAAGTCCAGAAGAGGGTCCAAAGTCTTCCTCCTATCCGGCAAGAAGAGGACATCCGGACCGGCAAACATCTTCTCCAAGCGGCATCTTCTATCTTCTTCCATCCGATGACGACCGGCTCCATCTTGAAGACCTCCAGCGCGGATCCATCCTCTTCTTCCGACGACTAGACGACGAATGACGGTTCCTTTAAGGGACGTCATCCAAGATGGCGTCCCTCGAATTCCGATTGGCTGATAGGATTCTATCAGCCAATCGGAATTAAGGTAGGAATTTTCTGATTGGCTGATGGAATCAGCCAATCAGAATATAGTTCAATCCGATTGGCTGATCCAATCAGCCAATCAGATTGAGCTCGCATTCTATTGGCTGTTCCGATCAGCCAATAGAATGCGAGCTCAATCTGATTGGCTGATTGGATCAGCCAATCGGATTGAACTTGATTCTGATTGGCTGATTCCATCAGCCAATCAGAAAATTCCTACCTTAATTCCGATTGGCTGATAGAATCCTATCAGCCAATCGGAATTCGAGGGACGCCATCTTGGATGACGTCCCTTAAAGGAACCGTCATTCGTCGTCTAGTCGTCGGAAGAAGAGGATGGATCCGCGCTGGAGGTCTTCAAGATGGAGCCGGTCGTCATCGGATGGAAGAAGATAGAAGATGCCGCTTGGAGAAGATGTTTGCCGGTCCGGATGTCCTCTTCTTGCCGGATAGGAGGAAGACTTTGGACCCTCTTCTGGACTTCTTCAGTGGATGTCTAGCCCCCGCTTGGGTTAGATGAAGATCTTGGAGCCAGGACGGATCGGTGAACCTGGCATGGTGAAGACAAGGTAGGAAGATCATCAGGGGGGTAGTGTTAGGTTTATTTAAGGGGGGTTTGGGTTAGATTAGGGGTATGTGGGTGGTGGGTTGTAATGTTGGGGGGGGGGTATAGTATGTTTTTTTTTACAGGCAAAAGAGCTGAAATTCTTGGGGCATGCCCCGCAAAGGGCCCTGTTCAGGGCTGGTAAGGTAAAAGAGCTTGTAATATTTGTATTTTAGAATAGGGTAGGGAATTTTTTATTTTGGGGGGCTTTGTTATTTTATTAGGGGGCTTAGAGTAGGTGTAATTAGTTTAAAATTGTTGTAATATTTTTCTTATGTTTGTAAATATTTTATTATTTTCTGTAACTTAGTTCTTTTTTATTTTTTGTACTTTAGATAGTTTATTTAATGTTATTTATTTGTAGCAATTGTGTTTAATTAATTTATTGATAGTGTAGTGTTAGGTTAATTGTAGGTAATTGTAGGTAGTTTATTTAATTATTTTATTGATAGGGTAGTGTTAGGTTTAATTATATCTTAGGTTAGGATTTATTTTACAGGTAAATTTGTAATTATTTTAACTAGGTAACTATTAAATAGTTCTTAACTATTTAATAGCTATTGTACCTGGTTAAAATAATTACAAAGTTGCCTGTAAAATAAATATTAATCCTAAAATAGCTATAATATAATTATAATTTATATTGTAGCTATATTAGGATGTATTTTACAGGTAAGTATTTAGCTTTAAATAGGAATTATTTATTTAATAAGAGTTAATTTATTTCGTTAGATAAAAATTATATTTAACTTAGGGGGGTGTTAGTGTTAGGGTTAGACTTAGCTTTAGGGGTTAATACATTTATTAGAATAGCGGTGAGCTCCGGTCGGCAGATTAGGGGTTAATAATTGAAGGTAGGTGTCGGCGATGTTAGGGAGGGCAGATTAGGGGTTAATACTATTTATGATAGGGTTAGTGAGGCGGATTAGGGGTTAATAACTTTATTATAGTAGCGCTCAGGTCCGCTCGGCAGATTAGGGGTTAATAAGTGTAGGTAGGTGTCGGCGACGTTGTGGGGGGCAGATTAGGGGTTAATAAATATAACATAGGGGTCGGCGATGTTAGGGGTAGCAGATTAGGGGTACATAGGGATAACGTAGGTGGCGGCGATTTGCGGTCGGAAGATTAGGGGTTAATTATTTTAAGTAGCTTGCGGCGACGTTGTGGGGGGCAAGTTAGGGGTTAATAGATATAATACAGGGGTCGGCGGTGTTAGGGGCAGCAGATTAGGGGTACATAAGTATAACGTAGGTGGCGGTCGGCAGATTAGGGGTTAAAAATTTTAATCGAGTGGCGGCGATGTGGGGGGACCTCGGTTTAGGGGTACATAGGTAGTTTATGGGTGTTAGTGTAGTTTAGGGTACAGTAGTTAAGAGCTTTATAAACCGGCGTTAGCCAGAAAGCTCTTAACTCCTGCTATTTTCAGGCGGCTGGAATCTTGTCGTTAGAGCTCTAACGCTCACTGCAGAAACGACTCTAAATACCAGCGTTAGAAAGATCCCATTGAAAAGATAGGCTACGCAAATGGCGTAGGGGGATCTGCGGTATGGAAAAGTCGCGGCTGAAAAGTGAGCGTTAGACCCTTTAATCACTGACTCCAAATACCAGCGGGCGCCCAAAACCAGCGTTAGGAGCCTCTAACGCTGGTTTTGACGGCTACCGCCGAACTCTAAATCTAGGCCAAAGAAACAATCCAAAATGGGAATGGGGGTAAGGGGGGCAGAATATTGTGAGATATCAAGAAGAAAAAAAACCCATAACTAAATGTAGAAATGTAATGACAAAAAATGGTATTGAATAATGGTTACAAGATTCATTTTTGTGATGTTATTGGAAAAAACCTCAGTAGTCTTTGACCAGCTCTGGTCTTAAAGGGACAGTGCACACCTTGTAATTACTAAACATTTCAGTTGTGTTGCTATAGAACATTTTAACCAAGTCTAAATGCTTTTTTTATTTGTAGGAGCCAATCTGGGGTTTAGACTTCAGACAAGAAGGATAGCTACAGTCATACAGTTAGTATAAAGTGCATTGTTTTACAGTTGTTATTAGCTACAGACAATTATAGAAATATATGTAGCAGAGTTAGGCTAGATAAGTCAGCATGGTGCATTTCATGTTCTAAGACTTAGAAAATCCTCATATTTCAGAGCTAATTTACAAAAAAGGGGACATAATTAATAATGAAAGTATAATACAGAGTTCTTTTCCTTATGGATAAACATTTTATATAACAATGTCTGGGTGTTTACTGTCCCTTTAAATGGATATTACTGGCCTGAGCCTTGCACCAATACCTCCTTCAGAAGCAAGTTGTGTGTAAACAAGTGTTTGGAAGGTTGTGACAGGCGTGACAGAAATATCACCTTTCCAGTACTGACAGACATGACCCCTGGCTGAGATCCTGCATGTGGGTAACAGACCTGCATTTGTAGGAGGCAAGGATGCTACTTCTGGTTCACAATTACTAGCTCCCAGACGGCAATAAAAGTTGTTTGCAGCAAAAGCAGTCAACTAACTACACACAGCTTGAAATACTTGTGTATTCATCACTGTCTCACTGCTACCTCTTAATGGGCTTCCAAATACTTATTATACCAGCTGTAGAGTATAAAATGTTTGACAAATTGCTTTTTAGGTTTATTTTTGTATATAAATAGCTGGTTTTGTTTTTTGAAACCACAACCCATTAAAATGGGTTGAACTTGCAAACACACACACATGATTCTTTTTTCTCCATTGACTTCTATTGGCGAATACGTGAATGAGCACACAATATACTAAGTTCGGCTTTTTGCACTCTTTGGGTTTAGTGCTCTAACAAAAACAGTTTACTTTCAGCTCATAATACAAGTGCAACCCAACAGGGCAAAAAGCTTACTTCTAGTGCAATTTAACGCTCAAGCGGGAGTGTTAATTTGCACTCCACTTGTAATATGGCCCTTAGCGTTTAGTGTCTATAAATGGACAGAAAACACTTTGAAATAATATAATACTATTTTTTTTCATCATGGTTTTTATTCACTGTAACTGATTTTGAGACTGTTTTGGTTGCCCTATACCAGCTTCTCTCAGAAGGAAGTATAAATCTGTTGTGTGCTGATCTAACAAGACAAAAAACGCTGCCTTTTTTTCGCCGATTTTCACTGCCAAATTCATTCTTGTGCAACAGCAAGATGCTAAAACCTGTACAAATACAAATTTTAGCGTGTTGCTGTTGCACAAGAATGAATTTGTCAATGAAAATAGCCGAGCGGCATGAAGGGACCCCTTCTTCCTCATTCTGAGGTTCAGGAAACCTCTGCATACACAACTCTACACTGGCAGGGCAATGTCTGTGTTTAAAATGGACTCTGGAAGCAAAAATGTGAGGCCTTGTGCAGTTCATTTGCATATCCTTTCCCATAATCCTCTGCTCCACTGGAATCTCTAATACGTTTTCTGTGGAATGTGCTATACAATGATCTATGGTTTATATTTATTTATAAAATTCACTACCGACATGAGGTAAGTGGCAAGTTGTTCACTAAACCCTTGCACTCATCCTGTGCTCAAGACCTCATTGAATAATAAGAAGACATTCTGTTACTATGCTATGAGCTGTCGAAGTGCTGGTTAAAGGGACGGTGTACTGTAATATTTTATCCCCTATAATTTGTTCCCAATGATCCATTTTACCTGCTGGGGTCTATTAAATTGTTTACAAATTGCTACTTTTACCTTTATTGGAGATTTCAGTTCAGCAATTTTACTTACAGAAAAGCTATCTATGTAAGATGCAGCTGCTTGCATTTGTCCGTTATCCCTTTAAAGGACCATTACACACAGTATATTTGCATAATCAACTAATAACTAATAAAAATAATTTCTAATTTTTTTTTTGGCAGATTTCAAAGTTAGTTTAATATTCATTCCCCCTGTATCATGTGACAGTCATCAGCCAATCACAAAAGGTATCCACTTGCACATGCTCAGTAGGAGCTGTTGTGCATATGTTGATGGAAGTGAATTTAATTTTCTTTTTTAAATCACACATTGGGTGTTGCTGGCGAGTCTTCAGACTCGCCAGAAACAGCAGTTATGAAGCAGCGGTCACAAAGGCCGCTGCTCCATAACCCTGTCCGCCCGCTCTGAGCAGGCGGACAGGAATCGCCGGAATTCAACCCAATTGAGTACGATCGGGTTGATTGACACCTCCCTGCTGGCGGCCAATTCACTGCAAGTCTGCAGGGGGTGGCATTGCACCAGCAGCTTCTGTGAGCTGCTGGTGCAATGCTGAATACGGAGAGCGTATTGCTCTCCGCATTCAGCGAGGTCTTGCGGACCTGATCCGCACTGTCGGATCAGGTCCGCAAGACCTTTAGTAAATAGGCCTCATTGTCTAAATCATGAAGGTTTAATTTTGACTTTAGTGGTCCTTTAATGCTTGTGTGACAGTAACACATTATGTGACCTACCCCAGATGTGGTTTACTTGATCAGGGCGCAGGGCAGGCTAAAGCTAAGAATAGTGCCTGACCATGGCCGGGCCTACAAAACAATGAGACATTACAATGACTTGTGTTTGTGTACAATGGATATTCGATGCAGTGAAGCATAAACCTGATGCCATATAATTATTGTATCTAGTGATGCAGGTCTAAAGCTTATGTGGATAATTGTCCTAGTGCACAGAGGTCCTATTGTCTTGGAACTGAAGATCTTTCTTTGTTTAGGACCTGTAAAAGCAGATAGACTTGTCCCATTGGGGTATTTATGTAAGGGGGTAGACAAGGGGACTAAAAATATGCACCATGTACAGTGTATATGTGTATATTATATATATATATATATATATATATATATATATATATATATATATATATATATATATATATATATATATATTAGCAGAATATACTCAGAATGTATAATATTTACAGATGGCAATGTACACCTGAGTGATAGGTATTGGCATAGCAGTATATGTTTAGTGTATATGCCAGTTGCACTGAACAATGTAGACCTGTTGGGGGGAGGGGGGTAGGTAGGTAAGAACATTGCAGTATAACCTCAGCATGTATGCCAGTTGCACTGAACAATGTAGACCTGTTGGGGGGGAGGGGGGGTAGGTAGGTAAGAACATTGCAGTATAACCTCAGCATGTATGCCAGTTACACTGAACAATGTAGACCTGTTGGGGGGGGGGGGAGGGGGGTAGGTAGGTAAGAACATTGCAGTATAACCTCAGCATGTATGCCAGTTACACTGAACAATGTAGACCTGTTGGGGGGGGGGGGGGAGGGGGGTAGGTAGGTAAGAACATTGCAGTATAACCTCAGCATGTATGCCAGTTACACTGAACAATGTAGACCTGTTGGGGGGGGGGAGGGGGGTAGGTAGGTAAGAACATTGCAGTATAACCTCAGCATGTATGCTAGTTACACTGAACAATGTAGACCTGTTGGGGGGGGGGGGCGTAGGTAGGTAAGGACATTGCAGTATAACCTCAGCATGTATGCCAGTTACACTGAACAATGTAGACCTGTTGGGGGGGGGGGGCGTAGGTAGGTAAGGACATTGCAGTATAACCTCAGCATGTATGCCAGTTACACTGAACAATGTAGACCTGTTGGGGGGGGGGCGTAGGTAGGTAAGGACATTGCAGTATAACCTCAGCATGTATGCCAGTTACACTGAACAATGTAGACCTGTTGGGGGGGGGGGGGGTAGGTAGGTAAGGACATTGCAGTATAACCTCAGCATGTATGCCAGTTACACTGAACAATGTAGACCTGTTGGGGGGGGGGGGGTAGGTAGGTAAGGACATTGCAGTATAACCTCAGCATGTATGCCAGTTACACTGAACAATGTAGACCTGTTGGGGGGGGGGGGGGGTAGGTAGGTAAGGACATTGCAGTATAACCACAGCATGTATGCCAGTTACACTGAACAATGTAGACCTGTTGGGGGGGGTAGGTAGGTAAGGACATTGCAGTATAACCTCAGCATGTATGCCAGTTACAACTAGCATTGTACACCATGGGATAGTAATGGAGGTTGCAGAATATGTTCTGCTTCCTCTATATACGTATGACAGCACTGGGACTATGTAGGTGTCACAGTTTTGGACAGGGGAGAAACAAAATATCTACGTCATCTCACTGGATCAGGGATAATCTGGAATGATACAACCTCTGTAATAACACACCCTTGCTGGGCAAACAGACAATCTGGCACCTATTCTACCCCATTTTATTGCCCCAGAGACATATGTTGACCAGGGCATTGGTGGATCTGTGTGTTCCACTAAACTGACAATGTCCTATGGATGGAGAGGTGATATTTTCTTATAGTTTGTTTCAATTTCAGGTATCAAATATGAATTAATTATAGCTTTTATTGTATGTGATTTCATATCTTTGAAAGACTTTTTGCAGATAGAACAAAGAGATTACTCATAAAGTATACACCACTGAAATGTCTACATTATACAAAACACACAGCATTGATACTCTTTTTACAATGTGTGTTATTTATTTACTGATGATTAATGGGATGGAAAAACATGAAGATGTATTGTTATCATTACCTGTTGTATCCGTCTTTGAAGTATGAACTACTAAAGAAGTAAATTATTAAAGAAGATGACTTCATTTGACTTTATCACGAGACAGGAGCTTCTATGATTGTTGACTCAGTATGTAGAACTGGGTGCATATAAGCTCTGTGTCAGCCTTTTGCCCCTTATATCTGTGTGGTAATGAAAAGTTTCAGGGAACTATTTGTGGGTGAGAGCACAGGGCACGTTAGACAGTGAGGAATGTGCAGAAATATATAATCTCATAAAACATGAAATGCAACTTTAAACAGCAATGACCATGTGTCAGTATGCTCCTCTGAGCCACAAACAATTACAGAGCAGTATGTACATTCCATCTGGTTTTCAGGAATTCCTTTACTTTATACAACAGTACCAAGACCAGCCATGGGGCTTCCTGCAATAAAAAGCATACTGTACATATAACTAGTTATACAGAGATGAAAGAGAGAGAGAGAGAGAGAAAGAGTGTGTGTGTGAGAGAGAGAAATTGTGTGTGTGTGTGTGAGAGAGAGAGAGAGAAAAAGAGTGTGTGTGCGTGAGAGAGAGAGAAAGTGTGTGTGTGTGTGTGTGAGAGAAATAGTGTCTGTGTGTGTGTTTGAGAGGGAGAGAGTGTGTGTGTGTGACTGTGTGTGTTAGAGAGAGAAAAATAGTGTGTGTGTGTAAGAGAGAGAAAGTGTGTGTGAATGTGTATGTGTGAGAGAGAAATAGTGTGTGTTTGAGAGGGAGAGAGTGTGTGTTTGTCAGAGAGAGAGATATTGTTTGTGTGTGAGAGAGAAATAGTGTCTGTGTGTGTGTGTGTCAGACTCAGAGAAAGAGAAATAGTGTGTGTGTGAGAGAGAGAAAGTGTGTGTGAATGTGTATGTGTGAGAGAGAAATAGTGTCTGTGTGTGTGTGTTTGAGAGGGAGAGAGTGTGTGTTTGTCAGAGAGAGATATATTGTTTGTGTGTGTGAGAAATAGTGTGTGTCTGTGTGTGTGTCAGAGAGAAATGGTGTGTGTGTGTGAGAGAAAGAGAGAAATAGTGTGTGTGTGTGTGTTAAGGAGGGAGAGAGTGTGATTTTGTGTGTGTGTGTGACTGTGTGTGTCAGAGAGAAATAGTGTGTGTGAGAGAGAGAGAGACGGAAATAGTGTGTGTGTGTGTGAGAGAGAGAAACAGGGGGATATCTATCAAGCCGTCAACTTTGTTGCATTCGCCGGCACCAATACGCTCGCCTAACATCGCAGCCACATATCTCAATACACTCTCCATATTTATAAAAAAAGCCGGCATAAAGACGCGCACCAAGTACGGGGTGATGAGCTATGGACTGTTAACTAGCAGTCATCGATCCCGCGTCTTTTCGGCTTTTTACCAATTTTATTTATACCCTGTCACTAAATGCCGCCACTATACTAAAATGTTTAACCCCAATCCCGTTGCTCCCCGACCCCACTGCAACCTAAATAAAGTTATTAACCCCTATTCCGCCGCTCCCCGACCCCGCTGCAACATAAATAAAGTTATTAACCCCTAAACCTCTGGCCTCCCACATCACTACCACTAACTAAACCTATTAACCCCTAAACCGCCAGCCCCCCACATCGCCATAAACTAAATTAAGCTATTAACCCATAAACCTAACAACCTGCTAAATTTAAATTAAAATTACCACATCCCTATCTTAAAATAAATTTAAACTTACCTGTAAAATTAAAATAAACTATTTTTAAACTATTAATTAACCTACCCTAACTATTATCCTACAATTAAATTAAACTAGCAATTAAATAAACTAAATTACATATTAAAAAAACCTAACCCTACTAAAATTATTTAAATCTACTATTAAACCTTATTACAAATTACTAAATTACAAAAAAAAATAAATGCTAAGTTACAAAAAATAAAAAACACTAAATTACGGGGGAAAAAACCCACATTATCAAAAATAAAAAAGAATTACACCTAATTAAATAGCCCTATCAAAATAAAAAAGAGCACCCCAAAATAAAAAAACCCTAGCCTACAATAAACTACCAATGGCCCTTGAAAGGGCCTTTTGTGGGGCATTGCCCCAAAGAAATTAGCTCTTTTACCTGTAAAAAAAATTCAAAACCCCCCCCCCCACAGTAAAACCCACCACCCAACCAACCCCCCAAATAAAAAAACCTATCTAAAATAACCTAAGCTCCCCATTGCCCTGAAAAGGGCATTTAGCTCTTTTACATGCCAAGACCCTAAACTAAAAATAAAACCTACCCAAAACAAACCCTTAAGAAAAACCTAACACTAACCCCAACGATCCACTTCCAGTTATTGAAGTCCCGCTTGAAGGATCCATCCAGGCGGCAAGAAGTCTTCATCGGGGCGGCCTCTTCCATCTTCATCCAGCCGGCGAAGTCTTCATCCAGACGGCATCTTCTATCTTCATCCATCCGGCGCGGAGTGGGTCCATCCTGAAGACATACGGCGCGGAGCATCCTCTTTATACGGTCACCGCCGTAAATTGGAACTTCAATGCAAGTGACGTCATCCAAGATGGCGTCCCTTGCATTCCTATTGGCTGAAAGATTTAAATCAGCCAATAGGATTAGAGCTGCTAAAATACTATTGGCTGATTGGAACAGCCAATAGGATTTTAGCAGCTCTAATCCTATTGGCTGATATGACATCACTTGCATTGAAATTTCAGTTTACGGCCGCGACCGTATGAAGAGGATGCTCCGCGCCAGATGTCTTCAGGATGGACCCGCTCCGCGCCAGATGGTTGAAGATAGAAGATGCCGTCTGGATGAAGACTTCTTTCCGCCTGGATAAGGACTTCACCGGCTGGATGAAGATCAAAGAGGTCACCTTGATGAAGATTTCTTGCCGGCTGGATGGATCCTTCAAGCGGGAGTTCAATAACTGTAAGTGGATCGTCGGGGTTAGTGTTAGGTTTATTTAAGTTTTTTTGGGGTGGGTTTTATTTTTAGATTAGGGTCTGGGCATGTAAAACAGCTAAATGCCATTTTAAGGGCAATGCCCATACAAATGCCGTTTTCAGGTTATTTTAGATTGTTTTTTTTA
>NC_069506.1:29351994-29444494 GCF_027579735.1 Bombina bombina | reverse complement strand
GATTGTGTGTGAGGATGAGAGAGTGTGTGGTGTGTGTGTGTGTGAGAGAGAAAGAGAGTGTGTGGTGTGTGTGTGTGAATAATAACATGAAAGACACAGATTTTGCATCAAAATAAATTACAGATGTTTAGATGATAGATAAATATACAGACAGATAGATAGATAGGTGGATAGATAGATAGATAGATAGGTAGATAGATATATAGATGTATTTACTAACAGGGTAGTTTTCACACTAAGTAAAGGGACGTTAGAAAGTAGTCTGATTGAAGCATGTACACGTTTTTGTTTGAAATAAAGTGTAGCGCAAAGCTATAGGTGCTATTTGGAGGAATTTGCATAAGGTATAATGGTATATAAGGGCCGATACATAAAGATTAGCTGTCTTGTCTGGTTTGGGAGGTCCCTTAGCCATTCATAAAAAATAACGCCCTTCTGAAAAAGACTTAAAGGGACATTGTACACTAGATTTTTCTTTGCATAAATGTTTTGTATATGATCCATTTATTTAGCCCATCTGGGAGTGTTTTTGTAACAATGTATAGTTTTGCTTATTTTTAAATAACATTGTGCTGATTTTCAGACTCCTAACCAAGCCTCAAAGTGTGAGATGTATACTGATGTCTACAGCTATTTTCATATGCAGGTGATGTCCCAGCCTAACCTCATCAACAGTGCTAAATTGGGAGCTTCTAAGTAAGTTTTTAAAAGGTTTCATACTGGATTTTTATATCAGTATCTGTGCATATTCTTCTTTAAAGCATTGTCTATTACATGCAGTTAAATAAAGGCATCTGGAGCACTACGTGCCATAAAATACTGCTGCCATCTAGTGTTCTTGCAAATGGATAGCATTCTCGCAAAGCAGCTGCCATATAGTGCTTTAGAAATGGGCCGGCTTGGCTTCCGGTTGAGGGCGGAGTATCTGCACGCTGGTTGTGTTTCTCCGTGGTGGTGGAAGTATCGCTCCTACCACGCTACCATCTCCCTCCGCCATCCGCCTCGTGGCCCTTTTCTTTTGGGGCTGGATGCAGGCATTTGGCGCTATAGGCGCCGACGGTGTTGGAAGCCACTGAGAAGAGCGGTGTGTCCGCTAAAGATTTCGTCAAGCCGCACAAGGAAAGAAGCTGCCGGGGGAAAAAAGGAAACCTACCGTTTGGGAGCTGTGCTGCTGGTTACATATCAGCGTTATCAAAGGCGATGTAAGGAGCGTTATTGGAATCTGAGGTCCCGCTGGTAAGCTGTAGCAGAGAGAGGTTGGAGGTGTCCAGTATCTGTCTGCTGAGCCTTGTGGGCTGAGATCTGAAGATGCAAGCTCCTGGGCCTTTCGTTTAGAGCCAGCTAGCCCTGCCTGGTAGAGGAAGTTATACCCCGGCATATTGCTGCCCACTAAGCAGCGTCTGTTTAAGAGTGCTTTTTACTCTCTGAAGCAAGTTCCATTCTCACTTCTGAAAGCCGCAAGTATACATGAGTGTTTCCATATGGGGAGATATTTAAATACTTAATTTAAAATCCTGGTTCTCAGTTACTAAACAAGTTTTGGATAAAAAAAAAAAAATATATCTTTTCAGCTACATAAAAATTTGGATAAAGTGTTCTGGACGCTAAGCTGCACTGAAATATTCATGCTCTTTGCAATTTATTTAAGGGACAGTTATTTGCTATCATCATATGGGTTGTTTGTCCCTGCTAAATAAGGAGGTCTAAAGCCATCTCTGTCTGTGAACGGTATTGAGAGGACGGTGAAAAAGTTAAACTCAGGGTTAAAATCTAAGTGCTTTACTTTAATAACCTTGCTCCATAAGAAGAGGATAAATTGAAGGAGTTAAAAGGAAAAAAAAAAAAAAAAACACAGACGTTTCAAGCAGTTCTTTATTTAACATAATCATTTTATGTGAGAGAAGTTGTTGATCTGGACTTGATATATATCCTGCTTTTCTTCCCTTGGTTTCTTTTTCCTTTTTTTTGTTTTTTTCTTCACTTCACAGGAAAAGAGGTCATGCTTTTTTTCCTATGCACATTTATGTAATAGAATGTAATTTTTGCTGCATCTATTTAGTAGTAGTATTGTGAGAGATATCAGTGAATAGTTGCTGGTTCTTACAAGACATTAGTCACTTCAGAGGGAGAAGAAGAGAGAGGGGAAACTTTTTTTTTTTTTTTTCCCCCTCCCCTCTCTGTTCTTTTTTTCCTCCTTGTCTATAAACACACACATGTAAGGGATCAATGTTGATTTAATTGGATACATTGTTTGTTTTGTATTACACCACTAAGGTTTGTGTTTTATATTTAACGGGTCACGTAATTGGCATTTAGCGTGTTGATATTTGTGTTTAATCTTAAAAGGGAAAAAAAATCTTTTTTTTTTTTTTTTTTGTTGTTGTTTGTTTCTTTCTCTTGCACGGTACATCAGCACATGGATAGATTTATTACGCAGGCTAAAAACACTTCACTCACTATGCCTGCAAAAATAAGGGATAGGGATAGGAAAGTTAGGAATACAGATACTAGTCTAGACTCTATTGCTGAAGGGGATATTTCAACGTTAAATATGCAACCTTTAATGACTCAACTCTCAGAATATTTCACACCCCAATTTGCAGAAATTAAACAGGACTTGTCAAGTATCTCCTTAGAGATATCCTCTTTATCTTCTGAAGTAAGACACTTCGCTAATAGATTAACAGAGGCGGAGACCAGAATCTCAGATCTGGAGGACTTAGTTAATAATCAGGATAACCAAATTCATAAACATGAATCTAGAATCTGTAATTTACAGAATCGCCTGGACGACCTAGAAGACCGTTCCAGGCGTAATAATATTAGAATAGTAGGGCTACCTGAATCATCTGAGTACGAGGATTTATTGAATTTTACCGCTAACACACTTCCACTAGCCTTGGGATTACCTCCTCAGCACCTCCCTCTAGCAGTTGAAAGAGCTCACAGAATCGGCCCAAAAAATAAAAATAAGGGGTTTGACAGAGATAGAATGTGTATTTTTAAATTACTTAAATTTCAGGATAAGATAGAACTCATGAGACTCTCTATAAGAAAATGGATACACTTTTGATAGGTAATAAGAAAGTACTATTGTTCCAGGATTTTTCCACTGAAACCTCTGCTAAAAGAAAAATTATGTCACCTTATTGTACACAACTCATCAATAAGGGCTTAAAAGCCCGACTTATATACCCTGCTAAGATTGTCCTAGACGATAATGAAAACAGGTACACTTTTAATAATGTTACAGAGGTACAAGAATATATTTCTTCTATGAACAAATAGATCTGAAAGGGTGGTTCATATTATTCATCGGTTGGATGATGCTCATATATTTAAAGATATCTTATGTATGCCTTTTTTGTAGTTAAGTCTTGCGCATTATCACAAAGATTGAGTATATTCTGTTCACTCCAGATATTCCATAATGATAAGGATATGTCCTGCATATTTTTCCTTAAATGGTCCTTATGGCGGTGCCCACGTCGTTTAGACGATGTCGGGATTTTATGTTTTTTTTGTATAGAGTGTTTTAGGTATGTTGGTTTTTTTTTTTTTTTTTTTTTTTTTTTCTTCCCTTTCCCCCCCTCTTCCTCTCCTCTTTTTTTTTGCCCTCCCTCACCCCCCTACTGCCCCCTCTCCATGATTTAACGGCTTGATATTGACAGTGAAAATGCTACTTAAAATAGAGAAGAGATGATGAGTTTTAATCAGAGTAAAAATGTGAACTTCCTGTCATGGAATGTTGGTGGAGTATCTTCGCCAAAAAAGCGTAAACTTATAATTAAATGTTTAGCCAAACATAAACCGGATGTGGTATTCTTGCAAGAGCTACATCTTTCTGAAGTGGAATTGCCCAAACTCAAGATGAAGTGGGTAGGTGATCTAATAGCTACACCTGTCAGAAACAGGAAGGCTGGAGTGGCAATTCTATTTCATAAAGATTGAGGTTAAAGTCATCAATACAGACCTGGATATGGAAGCTAGATACATTATTGCTCAAGTTTTAATTAATGGTGTTCGCTTTGTACTATGCAATCTCTATGGCCCTAATATACACAGCCCTCTATTCTGGAAAAAATTAAAAATAAAATTATATCCTTTTAAGGGTCAGAATCTCATAATTGGAGGTGATTTTAACATGTCCCCTGTTCCGGAGCTGGATAGATTATCAAAGAAAAAGATGCATGATTATAATAGGATTGCAAAAACTTTTAAATCTTTTCTTTCTAAACTTAAGATGTTTGATATTTGGAGGATTAATAATCCAGATGCTAAGGTCTACACTTGTGAATCCAAGTCCCATAAAACGTTTTCTCGGATTGATTTCTTATTTGTTTCAGAATCACTCTCTATCATGAATATAATTCCACGGATAAATGATATAGAAATATCGGATCATGCCATTATCTCTTTAATTTTTCCAACCCTGACAAGAACTAAAAATCGCTCGCAAAACTTTGTCTTTCCTCGTTTCTGGGTAAATAATCCTAGATTTACTCTTTGGTTAAAGCAGAAATGGAAAGATTACGTCTCCTTTAACATTGCCAGCTTTAACAAAATTGAGACTTTTTGGGAGGCCTCTAAAGCCGTGTTAAGAGGGGAAATCAAGGCGTATTTATACGCCTGGAATAAAAAAAATAGGGCAAGTGAAATTCAAGCTGCTAATAGGATAAGGAACGCTTATAGAAAATGTTGTAATGAGAGATCTAAAGAAAATTGGGAAATATATTGTGCAGCCAGAAAAGACTGTGATATTATGTTAAAGCAAAAGTCTTATCGGGAGGAGGTAAAACTTAATATTCAGTTTAAAGGTTCATTTGGCTGCTCAGCCAAACACTTAGCTAGGTTAGTTAAAAATAGAAAGAGCCGGAATTTTATATCCGCAATCAAAACAGAAGGCAATAGATATTTAGATTCGGAAAACATAAGTCAAGTTTTTCATGCATTTTATAAGAAAATTTATAATAAGGTCAATATCAATATGGATAACCTAGAAAAATTCTGGACAAAGATAAAAATGCCTATAATCCCGTCTGAATATCTTAAAATTTTAAATGCACCGATATCAGGGGAAGAAATTCTTAAAGCAATAGAAAAAATGAAAAAGGGCAAAGCGGCGGGCCCGGATTTGTTACCCGCAGAATATTATAAAATCTTAGCAGATGAAATTAAAATTTCGTTGGAAAAATTATACAATGACTATTTCTGCTCTAATAATCCTATGTCTAAATATTTCGCGGCGGCTAATATTTCTTTAATCTTGAAAAAAAATAAAGATGCGGAAAATCCGGCCTCTTATAGACCGATTTCTGTACTGAATAGTGATTATAAGATTTTAACTTCTATTATCGCGACTAGGCTTGCTAAAGGGTTAGAATATATTATACATCCCGATCAGACGGGATTCATGACTGCCAGGAGTTCGCTAAAAAATATCTGTAAGGTTACTTTTATTATTAGACTATTTCTGGAATTTGGAAAAGAGTAAATTAAGCAAGAGGTCTACTGATCTCGCACTACTTACGCTTGACGCAGAAAAAGCGTTTGATTCGATCATATGGTGTTATTTATTTCAGGCTATGGAAAAATTCGGTTTAAAGGATCAGTTTATGCTCTTTGTCCGCAAAATATATGATTCTCCGATATCCTATCTTATAGTTAATGATGCTTTGTCACCAAAATTAACACTCGAAAGGGGTACTAGGCAGGGATGCCCTTTATCCCCTCTACTATTTAATATGGCACTTGAACCGCTTGCAATCTGGTTGAGGGATAATTTATCGGGTCTCTTTTGGTTCTCATACGATGAAAGTATTACTGTATGCGGATGACTTGTTACTAGTTTGTGAGAATACCCCACAAACTATGCCACTAATTCAATTCATGTTAGCCGAATTTAGTTCTATCTCCGGCTATAAAATAAATTTTGAAAAAAGCGAACTTTTATGGGTAAATAAAGTTAGGGCGAGCTGTCAATCTCATCCTTTTAAAATAGTAGAGTCCTTTAGATATTTAGGTATCATACTGCATAAAAATCCACAAAAATGGTATAATTTAAATTTTCATCCAATTTTAGAGAAGGCAAAGAAAGATCTAGAGCTTTGGGCCGCCTTTCCTTTATCTATCTCTGCTCGAATAAATTTAATCAAATCAATTATGCTTCCACGTATTTTATATCCATTACAGAATCTACCTCTACTGCTTGCCAATAGAGATATACAGTGTTTTCAAAGATCTGTATCCAGGTTTATATGGGGAGGAAAAAACCCACGTATTTCTTTAAATAAACTAATGCAGAAGCGTAACGCGGCAGGCTTAGCTCTTCCCAATCTTCGATTTTATAATCTGGCTACGTTAGCTAAAATAGCGTTAGATTGGATTACAGATTCTAATAATTTTGCAACTATTGATATAGAAAGTTTTCTTATACAACCTTTTGCTTTAAAAGCTTTGTTACATTGTACTTTAAAGTCACTTACATTTAAGGTTAGATCAATGATTACAATTAAAAATATTGTTATAGCGTGGCAAAGGTTGTGTAATATCATGCAAATTGAACCACACTTTTCGAAATTCTTACCTATAATTGGGAATCCAGACTTTAAGCCAGGGTGCCAATATAAAATGTTCAGATTATGGGAAGAGAAAGGGCTTATTAATGTAATCCAAGCACTTAATGAAAACATGGAAATGCTTCCGCGAGAAACCCTCTTTAGTCAATATGGCTTGGATAGGAGTAATGATTTTGCATATCTCCAGCTAGCTCATTTTTGCTATAAACAGAATCTCGTTATGGACGTAATGGATAAATGGGCAGACCTTGGCATCTGTATTAATAAATTTAGGAATGGTAATACATCTATCTCTTTATTATATGATCTGTTGTTGGCTAAACAAAGCTTGCCTGTGTTAGAGAATTTATGTAATAGTTGGATGAAGATATTGCCTAGGTGCGAGGCAGACACCATTAAGCAGAGTTTTGATTCTTTGGATAAATGTGTTATTCCTACAAGCTGGAAAGAGTCACATTTTAAACTTGTTAATAATTATTATCTGACACCTTTCAAGATGTCACGTTTTTTCCCTAACCAGGTTTTTGTTTGTAATCGCTGCCGGTACCCTAAAGCGGATATGTTACACATCTTTTGGCTTTGTCCTAAAATATTTCAGTTATGGCAAAAAATCCAGTATTGGATTACCCAGATATTTAAAGAATCATGGCAAATATCTCCAGAGCAGATATTTCTCTTTGAATTATCCAAGGATATGCCAGTGCATTTTCAATATGTGGTTAAAATCTCTATTTTAATAGTAAGATTTCTCATCATTAAAAATTGGCTGGCCCAAGAAGCGCCCTCTATGGGGGCATTCCTTAAAGAGATTCAAACACATATAATATTTGAATCTTTTTATAAAAGATTAGCCTCTGAAAAGAAAATAGCAAAATTTATTCATACTTGGCTACCTATAATTAAATCCTATTCGCTTGCTATACAAAAACATATTCTTAACCCTTTTCTTAGCTCCAAATGTTTTGCTGACTTGGTAGTCTTGAATGAGTTTCCACCGATGTGGGTTTCAAATTTTAGAGAGGTAGGGTAGGGGACGATGGGTGGGGGGCTGCTGAGTGAGAGGAAGGAACCCCCCCCTTTTTTTTTTTTTTTTTTTTTTGTCTGTGTCTGTGTCTGTGTCTGTGTCTGTGTTTGTGTTTGTGTTTGTGTTTGTGTTTATTTGTTTTGTTTTATTATATTTGTTTTATGAATTAGAAAATATCTCAACTGCTATTGTAGGAGGTCATGTAGCAGGTATAGTTCATAATAAGGTTCAAATTGTGACATATAGACAAACATGTTTTTATGTTATTATTGCAAGATATGCACCAAAGTTATGTTTTGTTCTGTTATCATGCTGTTGACCTCCTTACTTGATGATTATTGTATATGATTTTTGAGTGAGAATAAATAAAGGTAAAAAAAAAAAAAAAAAAAAAGAAATGGGCCGGCTCCTGAGAATATGTCCCTGCTTTTCAACAAAAGATACCAAAAGAATAAAGAAAAGTTGACAATAGAAGTAAATTAGAAAGTTGTTTAAAATTGCTTGTTCTATTGTTGGGTTTCATATCCTTTTAAAAAAGAAAAACACTGGCATTTCGGTGATTTAACTTTACCATTTCAAATGTGGTTAAAGGGACATTTTTTCTTTGCATAAATGATTTGTAGATGATCTATTTATAAAGCCCATAAAGTTTTTTGTTTTTTTTTAAATGTATAGTTTTGCTTATTTTTAAATAACATTGCTCTGATTTTCAGACTCCTAACCAAGCCCCAAAGTTTAATCAGAATACCGTCAGCTACCTTCTCCAGCTTGCTCCTGCTTGTGTAAAGGGTCTTTTCCAGCTACCTTTTCAACAGAGCTAAACTGAGAGCTTCTAAGTACGTTTTTAAATGGTTTTATACTGGATTTTTATATCAGTATCTGTGCATCTTATTCTTTATAGTAGTGTCTATTACATGCAGTTTTATGAAAATGAGTGTATACTGTCCCTTTAAGGTTGGCTTGAATAAACATTTTTATTGACTTAAATCAAGCAAACTACTGTATATGAAAAGTTTGGTGATTTCTCCCTTTTTAATATATTGGGGCCGATTTATTAATGTGTGAGCAGACATTATACAATGTAGTGTATCATGTCCGCCGCACATCGATTTATCATTGCACAAGCAGTTCTTGTGAACTGCTTGTATAATGCCGCCCCTTGCAGATTCGCGGGGGTGTCAATCAGCCCGATCGTATAGGATCGGGTGGATTGATGTCCGCGGCCTCTGAGAAGGCTCACACGGAAACAGGGGCATCAAGCTCCATTTTCAAATAATATTTCAAGTGATGCCAGGTGCCCTCTGTATGCAGTCTAGAAGCAATGTATAACATTTATTTGAAGGCTGACATAAAGATCCATTCGTTTCTATGACAGTTCACGTTCCTCATGTTTATGAATTTCACTTTAGTCTGTCAAGATCAGTCTTGCGCTAGAGCCATGACATTTATTGTATCCAGGCCAATGTAAGTACCATTTGCAAATTAAGTGTACAAGTTTCACAAACTAAATAATGTGACTGACCACTTTGTAAAAAACATGTGACTTACATCCTATTCCATCTGCCAATGTCCATGGTCTAGCCAAAGTATTAGATGGAACAAGGACACACCTTTTTATCTGACAACCAGCCTGGGTGAGACTCACCTGTCACCTCCATAGCTGAGACATGAAGCCCACATTTTCTTTAATGATTCAAATATAGTGTAAAACTTATAGAATTTTTTTTGTTTTCTTGGCATCTTTTGTTGAAAAGCAGGTAGTTAGGCTCATGTGTTTGTTCATGTCTGAAAAACTATATGGCAACAATTTAACAAGAATTTTTTTAACAATGGTGTACACTGAACAAACTCTGCTGCCAACTAGTGCTCAAAAGTGGAAAACGTTGTTAACTACTTAGGTATGCTCCTCAACAAGGAATTGCATGACAAGAAAGTAAATTTGATAATAGAAGTAAATTGGAAAGTTTATTTTTTAATTGTATCCTGTGTCTGAATCACAGAAGAAACATTTTTGGTTTCATGTCCTTTTTATAGATTCTCAAGCACCCTTCCATAGTCTCTAGCTACCAAGTGCATCACTTAGCAAGCAGCTATCTTCTCTGTCATGATTTTAGCTCACATTAATAGGAGCCCTTAAAGGGACACTGTAGCCAAAAATTTAATTTTGTGATTCAGATTGAGCATGAAATTTCAAGCAAATTTCGAATTTACTCCTATTATCAAATTATCTTCATTCGCTTGGTATCTTTATTTGAAATGCAAGAATGTAAGTTTAGATGCCGGCCCATTTTTGGTGAACAACCTGGGTTGTCCTTGCTGATTGGTGGATAAATTCATCCACCAATAAAAAAGTGCTGTCCAGAGTACTGAAACAAAAAAAAAACTTAGATGCCTTATTTTTAAAAAAATGATAGCAAGAGAACGAGGAAAAATTGATAATAGGAGTAAATTAGAAAGTTTCTTAAAATTGCATGCTCTTTCTGAATTACAAATGAACAAATTTGGGTTCAGTGTCCCTTTAAAGTTACATGAAACCAAAAACAAATTATTTCAGATAAAACACACAATTTTAAACAACTTTCCACTTTACTTCCATTTAGCATTTTTGCTTTATTCCTTTTGTATTATTTGTTGAAGGAGCAACCTTGCACTACAGGAAACTAGATGAAGACATTGGATGAACCAATGGCAAGAGACATATATGTGCATCCACCAATCAGCAGCCTACGTATGTATTCTTTTGCACAAATGATATCAAGAGAAAAAAGCAAATTAGATTATATAAATTAATTGGAAACTTGTTTACAATGATATTCTCTCAATCATGAAAGAACAATTTTGGGCTTCATATCCCTTTTTAATTTTTAATGATGAGTTTAAACAGTTGGATACAAAATGGGATACAGCTTATTGTATCCCTCTTGGCAGCCTTGGTTTGAATCACAATTGCTGTTATGTCTCAGGCGGTTACTGTATATTTGTGTGCAATTCTTTGGACATTGAGTAAAATTTTATTACTCTTTATAAATGTAGCAACACATTTTTGATGCCCATAATAGGCCCTGGGATTATGAGAACCATTCTGTGAGACTGACCTACACTACAGATATTCACACTATTAATGTTGGCGCGGCATTCTGCACAGTCATAAAGACAACCCAGAAAAGAAACTTTAATCTCTTCTGAGAGTGAAAGCAAAGCTGAATAAATTATCTTTTTATAGAGAGGAAAAATAAGACTACTGTTATAAATCCATTTTTGGAAAGAGAAGCTCTAAATAAGCTGCAATTAGCCCCAAAACGACCCAGCGCAGATAATAGAGAGCTCTGTTCCCTTGTCCGTTCCTAGGTGCCTCAGAACCACAATTACAGGGTAAATGATACATTCCATCTGGATTTCAGGAATTCTTCAGCTTTTGTGCCCATGCCAGGCAGAGCAAAGACTGCTGCCAAAGGGACTCACCAAGCTCTGCTTATTAAAGATAAAACAGATACAGTGTATAATCCACAATTGGTCCCTTGGGTGGCAAACATGGTGTATAATTCACATGATTGGTCCATTGTGGGGCAGATACAGTGTATAATTCACATGATTGGTCCATTGTGGGGCAGATACAGTGTATAATTCACATGATTGGTCCATTGTGGGGCAGATACAGTGTATAATTCACATGATTGGTCCTTTGTGGGGCAGATACAGTGTATAATTCACATGACCGGTCCTTTGTGGGGCAGATACAGTGTATAATTCACATGATTAGTCCTTTGTGGGACAGATACAGTGTATAATTCACATGATTGGTCCATTATGGGGCAGATACAGCATATAATTCACATGATTGGTCCTTTGTGAGGCAGATACAGTGTGTAAGGCACATGACTGGTCCTTTGTGGGGCAGATACAGTGTATAATTTACATAATTGTTCCTTTGTGGGGCAGATACAGTGTATAATTTACATGACTGCTCTTTTGTGGGGTCAGATGCAGTGTATAATTCAGATGATTGGTCCTTTGTGGGGCAGATTGTACCTTGTGGAAGAGATATAGTGTATAAATCATATAACTGGTCCATTATGAGCAAATACAATGTATATTTCACATGATTGGACTCTTGTGAGCCAGATTCGGTGTTAACTTATACAATTGGTCACTTGTTGTTGTTGTTGTTGTTATTATTATTATTATTATTATTATTATTATTATTATTATTATTATCAGGTATTTGTAGAGCGCCAACAGATTCCGCAGCGCTGTAAACATAGTCGGTGTACAGGATAGCTTTTGTAGGGGTCAAGTGGGTAGAGGGCCCTGCCGAGAGTTTCACTGTTGCAGTTGGCTCTTATGCAGCAGTCTGTAAACAGCTGGGCCCATAGGCTTACAATCTAAGGGGTTCAAGGGGAAAGCAATGGCGTTAGGAAAGGTTAGTGTTGGTTGTATGCATCCCTGAATAGTAGAGTTTTTAGGGAGTGCTTGAAGCTGTTAAAACTAGGGGAGAGTCTTATGGAGCGAGGCAGGGAATTCCACAAGATGGGGGCCAGTCTGGAGAAGTCCTGTGAATGTGAGGAAGTAACAAGAGAGGCGGAGAGAAGGAGATCCTGAGCTGATCGAAGGGGACGGGAGGGAGAGTATCTAGAGACAAGTTCTGAGATGTAGGGGGGAGAAGTGCAGTTGAGGGCTTTATATGTCAGGGTGAGGATTTTATGTTTAATCCTAGAGGCAAGAGGAAGCCAGTGAAGGGATTGGCAGAGAGGTGCAGCAGATGAAGAGCGACGAGTAAGGAAGATGAGCCTGGCAGAGGCATTCATAATGGATTGTAAAGGAGCTATGCAGCAGCTAGGTAGACCAGAGAGGACGGAATTGCAGTAGTCAAGGCGGAAAAGGATGAGAGAGTGGATTAAAATCTTGGTTGTATCTTGTGTAAGGAAATGTCTAATTTTAGCAATGTTTTTAAGGTGGAAGCGGCAGGCTTTAGCCAAGGACTGGATGTGAGGAGTGAAGGAAAGATCTGAGTCAAGTGTGACCCTAAGACATCGGGCGAGCGGGGTAGGGGTAATGATGGAATTATCAACAGTTATAGAAATTTTGGGGGTGGAGACATTGGAAGAAGGGGGAAAAATAAGGAGTTCAGTTTTGGAGAGATTTAGCTTAAGGTAGTGAGAGGACATCCAGGATGAGATGTGAGAAAGACAGTTAGTGACACGGGTTAGTAAGGAAGAAGGTAGGTCTGGTGCAGAGAGGTAGATTTGGGTGTCATCGGCATACAAATGGTATTGAAACCCATGGGACTTTATTAAGGAACCTAGTGACGACGTGTAGATTGAGAAGAGAAGGGGACCAAGGACAGAGCCTTGAGGCAGGTTTGGTCTATAACCCAAATGATTGGTGTGTCAGATAATTCACATGGAAGATTCAGTGTATAATTCACATGATTGGTCATTTGTGGGGCTGATACAGTGTATAATTCACATGATTGGTCCTTTGTGAGGCCGATATAGTGTATAATTCACATGACTGATCCTTTGTGGGCCAGATACAGTGTATAATTCACATGATTGATCCTTTGTGGGCCAGATACAGTGTATAATTCACATGATCGGTTCCTTGTGAGGCAGATTCAGTGTATAGCTCACATGATTGGTTCCTTGTGAGGCAGAGTCAGTGTATAGCTTACATGATTGGTTCCTTGGGAGGCAGAGTCAGTGTATAGCTCACATGATTGGTTCCTTGTGAGGCAAAGTCAGTGTATAGCTCACATGATTGGTTCCTTATGAGGCAGAGTCAGTGTATAGCTCACATGATTGGTTCCTTGTGAGGCAGAGTCAGTGTATAGCTCACATGATTGGTTCCTTATGAGGCAGAGTCAGTGTATAGCTCACATGATTGGTTCCTTGTGAGGCAGAGTCAGTGTATAGCTCACATGATTGTTTTTTTGTGAGGCAGAGTCAGTGTATAACTCACATGATCTGTTCCTTGTGAAGCAGAGTCAGTGTATAGCTCACATGATTGGTTTCTTGTGAGGCTGATTCAGTGTATAACTCACATGAGCTGTTCCTTGTGAGGCTGATTCAGTGTATAACTCACATGGTCTGTTGCTTGTGAGGCAGATTCAGTGTATAGCTCACATGATTGGTTCCTTGTGAGGCAGAGACAGTGTATAACTCACATGGTCTGTTGCTTGTGAGGCAGATTCAGTGTATAGCTCACATGATTGGTTCCTTGTGAGGCAGTCAGTGTATAGCTCACATGATCTGTTCCTTGTGAGGCAGAATCAGTGTATAACTCACATGATCTGTTCATTGTGAGGCAGATTCAGTGTATTGCTCACATGATTGGTTCCTTGTGAGGCAGAGTCAGTGTATAGCTCACATGATTGGTTCCTTGTGAGGCAGATTCAGTGTATAACTCACATGATTGGTTCCTTGTGAGGCAGATTCAGTGTATAACTCACATGATCTGTTCCTTGTGAGGCAGATTCAGAGTATAGCTCACATGATTGGTTCCTTGTGAGGCAGAGTCAGTGTATAGCTCACATGATTCATCCTTGTGAGGCAGAGTCAGTATATAGCTAACATGATTGGTTCCTTGTGAGGCAGAGTCAGTGTATAGCTCACATGATTGGTTACTTGTGAGGCAGAGTCAGTGTATAATTTGCATGTCTGATCCCTTCAGTGTATAAATAACAAATATAAATGTTAAGGGGTAATTCTATGATTAGATTCCTCCTGATAGAAAGACTCCCCAAATGTTTTGTTTTATTTCTTAATTTTATTACCTGGTTGGTCTAATGGTTGGTCATGACCATCCCTGGCCTCCAACTGGGAGAAATAGAGCAAAAATAGATAGGTGCAGCAGATTTTCTAGTGCCTAGGGCACCAGAAATGCTAAATATGCCACTGACAAACGTCATTGGTCACTACTAAAGCTACAGTGTGTAAAAAGGTCTGCCCAGCCTCACTAGTGTAAATACTTTACAAAACAGCTGGTTCACTTGAGAATAGACAAGTGAGTGTTAGTGAATCAGGTGCCCCGGAACTGATGAAAATAAAACGGTAATGAGACTGCAGAGACCTCTTTACACACTATGTTAGTCTGTTATAAAATCCATGGTCAAGTCACCCAACTGCTGCTGTGTAGGAAACACAGAACTACCACTATGATTTGGAACTTAACTAAACAGATATGGTGTATAAATCATATGATTGTCCCTTATTAGACAGATAGCTACACTCTGTATATATATTTGTGAGTGTATTTATTAGGGATGCACCGAAATTTCGGCCGCAGAAAGTTTCGGCCGAAAATGGCATTTTTGGCTATTTCGGTTTTCGTTTTTTTTGCCTGCTATTTTCGGTAAAATTATTGTATAGCATGTTTCAAATTTGATGCTAGCCTAGAGCTGCTGTTTAAGTTTATTACTTGACTTACTGTTCTGCATATAATGAGTTTTCTAGGACTATACTTTATTTGGATAATTGGTAAAAAAAAAACTTAAATATGATTCTGTTACATAGAACTAAATTAAGAATAATACAGTATATTGATATTAATTAAGTAGGGATGCACCAAAATTTTGGCCGCAGAAACATTTTGGCCAAAAATGGCATTTTTTGCCTGTTTTTTTTCTTGGTAAAATTATTGTGTAGCATATTATTGTTTTAAGATATTTTTGTCCAATTTTAGTGTGTTACTTTCAATAAAAGGGTGAGCTTTTTTATTGGCTCTAATTATGCAAAAAAAAATAAAATAAAAAAGATTAATTTGAAAAAATACATTTTCGGTATCAGTTTCGGTTTTCGGCCAAGTGCATCCCGGATTTTCGGTTTCGGTCCAGAATTTTCATTTCGGTGCATCACTAGTATTTATGTATATACCAAAGAGTATTGTCCTTGCTCAAATACATAGAAGCTCATCAACATAGACCTAGATTACAAGTGGAGAGATGAGTGCTAGCTGCTCTAAAGGTAAAAAATATTATCTCTCTCGGATTAGCGCATTTACTACAAGTTGAAAGTAAAAAGTTAGCGCCCAAGCAAAAGACTTAAGCGGACTAACTACAAGATTTTGGAATAGCCACCATGGTAAGTCCCTCTCCCCATAGACTTCTATCGGACACGATAAAGAAAGCCTTTTCTATTTATTGCTTGTGGGTTAACCCAAAACTGGGCTAAAGTTAAAGGCGTTTTAGGAATACTTCACATTCCTATGTTCTTTACATAAAAGAAATGATTATTTTTATTTTTAAATTTATATATATATAAGTAATTTCTGGTTTGCTGCAATAATCCTGTTAAAAGGATCGCTGTGTTAAGACAGTACTTGAAGCAAAAAACTGAGAATTTGCATATCTAATTTGCATATCTTATCCAGAATTCTCTTGTGCATTGGTAACATTGTATATAAAGTATTTCTGGAAAAAAGCAAGCGGGGAATCTTGCCTAGATGTGATATTTATTATATATACAGATATATATTTAAAAATAAAAATATTTTTTTTAAGTGAAGAACATAGGAATTTCAAGTATTTCTATTAAAAAAACATTAAATTATATTAAAATTTATTAAAATGCTATTGCATGTTTCAAGGTATTTGACCGAGAAGTGCTCAAAAGTTTATATATATGTCTATATCTGTTTACACATATAAACACATACATACATACAGTATATACAAACACACATACACATATTTAGACATAACTATATATATATATATATATATATATATATATATATATATATATATATATATATATATATATACATACATATACACACACACACACACACACGTGCACTCTCATCAATGAACAAGTAGCTCAATAAATTGTTAGCTTGTTCTATGGCGATTTACCACCTGGGTGCATCTTCTTTTTAGCCCAGTAATGCTTTTCACAGAGTAGAAGCGGCACCTAGTTGGTAAATCGCCATAGAACAAGCTAACAAGGTTATTGAGCTAGTTGTTCATTCCTGAGAGTGCGCTTCTCTCTCTCCAATGGTATTAGAGGAATATTAGAGGAATATGGCTGTACCTCAATGACAAGGCCCAAGGAAGGCCAAAACGGTTGTTTGGGGTTGCCTGTTGTTTCCAGGGTTGGACTTACCTTGTTAGGCGGGATCAGACTGATATACTTCCGGAAAGCCCTTCTCTGTGAAAAACATTACTGGGCTAAAAGACGCTGCACCCAAATAGTAAATTACTATAAAATAAGCTAAGAAGTTATTGAGCTGGTGTTCGTTCCTGAGCGTGTGCGTCTGTATGTATTTATTCTCCCTAAGGGAAAAGGGTAAAGCAGACATGCTTTCCCAATGTGCTTAAAGGAATATGGCTGCACCTCACTGACAAGGCCCAATGATGGCTAAAACGAACGTCTGGGGTTGTCATGTTCCTTGTTCAGAGGGGGATTGCCTGGTATTTGAGGCTGGACTGACAGCGGGATCAGACTGCTATACTTCAGGAAAGTTCTTCTCTGTGAAAAGCATTATTGGGCTAAATGAAGCTGCACCCAGGTAGTAAATCGGCGTAGAACAAGCTAACAAGTTTTTAAGCTGGTGTTCATTCCTGAAAGTGCGCGACTCTTTCTGTATGTATTTAGTCTTCCAAAGGGGAAACCAGATGTCGACTCCTTGTCCAATGTGCTTAGAGGAATATGACTGCACCTCACTGATGAGGCCCAATGAAGGCCGAAATGATAGTCTGGGGATTGCCTGGTATTTCGGGGCTGTACTGATCTTGTTAGTCAGGATCAGACGGATATACTTCAGGAAAGTTCTTCTCTGGGAAAAGCATTATTGGGCTAAAAAAAACTTCTCCCAGATTGTAAAGTTATTGAGCTGGTGTGCGTTGCTGAGAGTGCGCCTCTCTTTCTATATGTGTGAGAGAGAATATGTGTGAGAGTGTGTGTGTTAGTGTGTGAGAAAGAATGTGTGTGAGTGAGCATATGTGTGAGTGTGTTAGTGTGAGAGAGAACATGTGTGAGTGTGTGAGAGAGAATATGTGTGAGTGTGTGTGCTAGTGTGTGAGAGAGAATGTGTGAGTGTGTGTGTTAGTGTGTGAGAGAAAATGTGTGTGTGAGAGTATGTGTGTTAGTGTTTGAGAGAAAGTGTGTGTGAGAGAGAGAATATGTGTGAGAGTATGTGTGTGAGAGAGTGTGTGTGAGAGAGAGAATATGTGTGAGAGTGTGTGTGTTAGTGTTTGTGAGAAAGAATATGTGTGAGTGACTGTGTGTTAGTGTGTGTGAGAGAGAGAATATATGTGAGAGTGTGTATGTGTTAGTGTGTGTGAGAGAGAGAATATGTGTGAGAGTGACTGTGTGTTAGTGTGCGTAAGAGAGAGAGAATATGTCTGAGAGTGTGTGTTAGTGTGTGAGAGAGCGTTGGTTCTTTGTGCGTGTGTTTGTGAGAGAACGAGTGTTGTGAAAGAGTATGTATGTGTGAGTTAGTGTTAAAGTGTGTGAGAGAAAGTGTTGTGAGAGATAGTATGCATGTGTTAGTGTGAGCGCCTGTGAGAGAGTGTGTGTGAGATAGGGAGTGTGTGATAGTTTACAATCTATGTGCGAGTTTTTTGTTAAAATGCTATTATACATGGTGTGTAGTCTGCAAAAGTAAACAAATGTTGCTGTGCTATGCACAGCACAAGAGTGTTCGGGTTTGGCCTCTGCTGAAAGTTGCAGCCCTATTTAAAGGCATAATCCAGCCAAAATTGTGAGCCACATGGGTGCATTTCGGTATTGAACAGAAGCTTTTTTGTCATATAAATGAATTAGCAAAAATGCTTCTAATAAACGTTATAGCTGTTTCAAAAGTGTATTTAAGTATGCACCGTGCACCAGCATTTTAAACACAGCACTTGCTGAGAGAGCCTAAAGTGCTTGTATCATCTGGTAATGACTCCATTTGTTAATAGCTGACATGATACAAGCCCCACTGGTGCTCTGAGCAGCTGCAGTTTTTATAAAGCTGATGCACTGAGAATATCTAATTATACTTCACATGCACGTGCAGAGAAAAATGTTAGCACTAAAACAGTGATAACTTTTACTAGAAGCATTTTTGCCAATACATTTATATTGCAGATATGTTTCTAGTCAAAGGTGTAATGCATTTAAATGTGACCGGAATGTCCCTTTAATGGTTGGATTTGAGAGCTGGAAAACCTGTGCTTCAATCTAAAAGAACATTAGTAACCTCTTGATATTTTGTAAAAATATTGCTTGCTCTACGCTTCCTAGACAGGCCAAGAAGCAAATTCTGAGACCTGTAAATGCAGCTAATGAAATAGCTTGTTTGTGGCATTTAAAAACCTACAGTAGGCTGCAGATATTGCCTTTTGGTCTCTCTCTAGGGAGTGTAGGACAAAGCACAAGTTTCACACAAAAGCAAGACGTCTTTAAAGGGACATGAAACACAATTTTACTTTTATAATTCAGATAGACACTTCAATATTAAATTACTTCTATTATCAAATTTGCTTCATTCTCTTGTTATCCTTTGTTAAAGGATCTGTAATGCACTACTGGGAGCTAGCTGAACATATCAGGTGAGCCAATGGAAAGAGGCATATATGTGCAGCTAACAATCAGCAGCTAGCTCCCAGTAAAGTAAATTAGACGATATAAGTAAATTGGAAAGTTGAATTTTACTTCACTACCCATTAACACTTATTTCACTTAAAAACGTATGTTGTTTAACCCCTTAACGACCAAGGACGTACGCCACACGTCCTCAAAAAAATGCAGTTAATGACAGAGGACGTGTGGCGTACGTCCTTGGTCTGGAAAGCAGCTGGAAGCGATCCTGCTCGCTTCCAGCTGCTTTCCGGTTATTGCAGTGATGCCTCGATATGGAGGCATCCTGCAATAACCCCCCTTGGCCATCCGATGCAGAGAGAGCCACTCTGTGGCCCTCTCTGCACCGGACATCGATGGCCGGTATCGTTGGTGGGTGGGAGCTTACGTGGGAGGCGGGTGGGCGGCCATCGATGCTCTGTGTGGAGTGGAGGGGGGCGGCACCTACGGGGGCGCGCACGGGAGCGCGCGTGTGCACGGGGGGTGGTGGGCGGGCGCGTGCACGGGGCGGGAGTGGGTGGGAACCGCTACACTACAGAAAAAAAAAAAAAGTTAAGTTAAAAAAACGAGTAATAACTTAATATTACAGATGTAATCTAAGGGACCTGGAAGGGGTTGGGGGTTGGTCTTGGTGGGGGGGGAAAGATACACTACAGAAAAGGGCATTTTTGGAAAAAAAAGGCACATTTTTTTACAAAACTGGGTACTGGCAGACAGCTGCCAGTACCCAAGATGGCGCCCATTATTGCAGAGGGGAAGGGTTAGAGAGCTGTTTGGTGGGGGATCAGTGAGGTTGGGGTCTAAGGGGGGATCCTACACATCAGCATATGTAAATATGCTTTTTTTTTTTTTTTTTTTAAAAAAAGGGCCAAATACCTTTTATTTTAGTACTGGCAGACTTTCTGCCAGTACTTAAGATGGCGGGGACAATTGTGGGGTGGGGGAGGGAAGAGAGCTGTTTGGGAGGGATCAGGGGGTCTGATGTTTCAGGTGGGAGGCTGAGCTCTACACTAAAGCTAAAATTAACCCTGCAAGCTCCCTACAAGCTACATAATTAACCCCTTCACTGCTGTACATAATACACGTGTGATGCGCAGCGGCATTTAGAGGCCTTCTAATTACCAAAAAGCAATGCAAAAGCCATATATGTCTGCCATTTCTGAACAAAGGGGATCCCAGAGAAGCATTTACAACCATTTGTGCCATAATTGCACAAGCTGTTTGTAAATAATTTCAGTGAGAAACCTAAAATTGAGAAAAAATTAACGTTTTTTTTTTAATTTGATCGCATTTGGCGGTGAAATGGTGGCATGAAATATACCAAAATTGGCCTAGATCAATACTTGGGGTTGTCTACTACACTACACTAAAGCTAAAACTACCCCAAAAAGCTCCCTACATGCTCCCTAATTAACCCCTTCACTGCTGGGCATAATACACGTGTGATGCGCAGTGGCATTTAGCGGCCTTCTAATTACCAAAAAGCAACACCAAAGCCATATATGTCTGCTATTTCTGAACAAAGGGGATCCCAGAGAAGAATTTACAACCATTTATGCCATAATTGCACAAGCTGTTTGTAAATAATTTAAGTTAGAAACCAAAAGTTTGTGAAAAGTGAACGATTTTTTGTATTTGATTGCATTTGGCGGTGAAATGGTGGCATGAAATATACCAAAATGGGCCTAGATCAATACTTTGGGTTGTCTACTAAAAAAAAAATATATACATGTCAATGGATATTCAGAGATTCCTGAAAGATATCAGTGTTCTAATGTAACTAGCGCTAATTTTGAAAAGAAATGGTTTGGAAATAGCAAAGTGCTACTTGTATTTATGGCCCTATAGTTTACAAAAAAAGCAAAGAACATGTAAACATTGGGAATTTCTAAAATCAGGACAAAATTTAGAAACTATTTAGCATGGGTGTTTTTTGGTGGTTGTAGATGTGTAACAGATTTTGGGGTCAAAGTTAGAAAAAGTGTGTTTTTTTTCAATTTTTTCCTCATATTTTATAATTTTTTTTTATAGTAAATTATAAGATATGATGAAAATAATGGTATCTTTAGAAAGTCCATTTAATGGCGAGAAAAACGGTATATAATATGTGTGGGTACAGTAAATGAGTAAGAGGAAAATTACAGCTAAACACAAACACCTCAAAAATGTAAAAATAGCCTTGGTCCCAAACGGACAGAAAATGGAAAAGTGCTGTGGTCATTAAGGGGTTAAAGGTTTTTTTTTTATACACAGATATCGTTAACAAAACTACGGGGGTTATTGAGTAATTGTATACAGGGATACAGATTAGCATTCAGGGAAGAATTTGCTTTAAACTACTTATTGTAATCTGATATAGCTAAACTGTGTTAATAACTCTGGGAATAGTCTCTAGTTGGTTATGAGTTTAAACTATTACACACAGAAATAAATATATTTCATTTAAGGAGATTCACATAAATATACAAATATGTCAACAGCATATTTGGACATCAGCTAACCTGACCAGTGCCTAGGGCAGCACATTTTAAAGGGTTAGTTCTATGGTTTTAGTTTTGACTGAGACAGAGTCATGGTTTAGGAACTCTAATACATTAAAGGAACAATCTACTTGCTTTTTTTTTTTTTATTGTTTCAAAAGATTGATAATACCTTTACAACCCATTCCCCAGCTTTGCATAACCAACATTGTTATATTAATATACTTTATAACCTCTAAGTTTACCTGTTTCTATTCCCCTGAAGGCCACCCCTTACCTCAGTGTTTTTTATTAGCTTTTTGAATCTTGCACAACATCCAGACAATGCTAGTTCATGTGTGCCATATAGATAATATATTGTGCTCACTAACATGAAGAATGATAATGGTTATACAAGAACTAGCGCTGATTGGCTAAAATGCAAGATTGTAAAAAAGCAATGAGATAAGGGGGCAGTCTGCAGAGGCTTAGATAAAGATAATCACAGAAGTAAAAAGTGTATTAATATAACACAGTGTTGGGTTTGAAAAACTGGGGAATGGGTAATAAAGGGATTATCTATCTTTTTTAAACAATAACACATTTCAAATAGACTGTCCTTTTAATTACTCTAAACCTGGTATCTAAAGGGTTAGTAAACTGCCATTGGCACACTGATCCTGAGATACCCAGTCTCCTTTTTCTAATGAGGAACCACATGCATGAGCCAGTGGTGGTTGCAGAAAACTTTTTTTTGAGGGGAGGGCAAAACAGAAAGCTCAGAAGCCAGGGTAGCACTAAACCCCCTGCATAGGGTAGCTGTTAGCACCAGCTGATCAGTCTGCCCCTGCAGGGACTGGCAATCTTCAGCCTTGTCCTGAGCTGAACACTCCCTTTTGCAAAGGAAAAGAGGCAAGTGAAGGTAGATGCCCATCTCCTGGAACTTTACAACTTATATCTACGTATAAGCACCCCCTTGTGTCACTCTTTTGATCCCAATGGGCCACAATTAAAACACAATTCTTTGCATGTGTGCAACAAGTCACTCTGTCCTGCTCATGCTGCTACTAATATTATTTTATGGCCCATGGTCACATGTCACATGCATGAGGTCTGAGTATGGGCCCCTGTACTGTATTCCCAAGGGTCAGGATCTAGACATGTGCCCAATCTGGGTATTTGTTCTCTCTTGCACTCTGAATTTTTACTCAGATATTTCTAAGTTTACATTATCACCACTGGAGAATTTACATATAACTATCTCCCAGAACTTCAACACTTTGAAGAAATTAAGAGTAAAGTTGATTTGATGACTACTGCAGACTATCTGTTTTTATGCTATGTTTGTGCCAATGCTAATAAATGGTTTATTTTGATTACTGCACTATAATTTAGTGTCCTCTCCTCTTTGTTCTCTTGCGGATATGAAGCAGACCATATACAGTATATAACCATCCCTGCTGGAATCCCAGAGCCTGGTGGGTACCGTGTATTTATTCACTGAGTGATGACAAATAGTGGTCTATACTGAGTCACAGACAGAAACAGAGCTGGTCATTTCCTGATTGCTATGTACAGTAATCTTAACATGTAACACGTAACAGCTTTATGCTCATAACTCACCCAATGTATACAAAAATAGTAACCTCAGTAGTTATATAGATATCAGGATCTTTCAAATCTTGTATTAATGTGTTTATTCTGCATTGTGTATATACTGTGTGTGTGTGTGTGTATATATATATATATATATATATATATATATATATATATATATATATATATATATATATATATATATATATATATATAACCATGAATTAGAGAATTTGTCTTACCCCAACACAGTGCTTTGTAATTTGGTAGCACATTACAAATAATTGATAATAATAATGATAATAATATTAATCAATGTGCTGAACATAAAGATAAACAGGGCAGACAAAGACATATAGACAAATTATCATAATTCTTGATAGTGATAAGGCATTAACATATTCTGCAGGGCTATTGCTGCATGATTACAGAATAATATAAATGGCTACATTAAAATAATTATGGAGAAAAAGACTGGATTACTAGGAGTACAGGACAGGGAGTTTAAAGAGGCTCTACAGAGTTGGGATACTGGTGGTTGTAGTTCCTACAATTTTTGCTGCTGCACCTCCAGTTCTTAAAGGTGTAAATCGCCATAAATTTGCGCTACAAACCATTTTTGTCATATACAATCAGAACTTGCACGCATTTTTGCGATTATCACAGTTAAGAAACTCTTGCCGCTGTCAGTCCTGCAGAGCTTTATAAAGGTTCCAGCCCAGCTACACCTAATTCCCTGCCCACCTCTGCCCGGTGTGACTACACCTTAGCTTTGCCATAATTCTAATTCTGGTTGCTGCAACATCAATACCAGATCTCCCTAACTAAGTCATTAGCCTCCCCATCAAAAGACAGTCTTAGGGGGAATGTTGGGAGCTGTGTACATTGCACAATGTTCTATGCAGGACAAGGAGAGAGGTAAATGGTGGTAAGGGGGGGGGGGGTAATTTTGGAAAGGCTGTTAGTGAATCTAGCCTGTGTCTCTCTATATATCTCTCTCCATATTAAATTGCCATAGAAGTGAAAAAAAAAATGCTCTAATATGATAGATTATTTTATCATTGCTCTGTTGCCTGCATATAACTGTGATTTTAACCCCTAAAAAGGGTTAAAGTCTGCTCAAAAGCAGCAATTCACTACTGGGAGCTAGCTGAACATATATGTCTGTAGCAACCAATCATCAGCTAGCTGAAGATACCGGGTGACAATAACAAGAGGCTATGTGTATAGCTACCAATTAGCAACTAGCTACCATTGCTGCAGCTGAGCTTACTTAGGTCTGCTTTTCAACTTAGTATAGATTTTGTGGCCCTTGGGAAAAAGGAGAAATAAGAATGTGGGCCATAGGATTTTGGCCCCAGGTAAAAGTGGAACTAAAAATGTGGGCTTTGGAGACTTCTGGTGGGTGGGCCAAAAACAAAAAGGTGGCAGCAACTCAAAACTGCTTTTTGGAGGCGGGATCAGTAAATAGATAGAGGATATTTTAAGGAAGTATATCTATTATTTGTTTGTTTCATACCCATAAATGCAAATGTAAAATATTAATGTGTTCAGAAGTTGACCATTCATGCTCAAGATAAATCACAAAATTTAATTTTGATTTTCACATCCCTTTAAACCCTTTGATTTTGTTACTTTTTAGATCATTTAAAACTGATGAGACCTTTTAACCCAGAATAACTTCATTACAAAATGGCAGTGTCCATTACTTTATAGAAGCTAAGACGTTATGATTATCTTTTTAATATTTAATCATCTACTAATATAAGTTTAAAAATACACCTGTAAATTATTCTCAGGCTAATCTTTGCTTTGAATACCTCATTCTATCTAGAATTTATTTAGTGTTTAATGTTTACAATATACTAATCCAAGGACTCTACCTGTATAAATGTCATGGTGCTGTCATATAAGTCTGAGCAATAAAGTGACACCTTTCTAGCCCAGCCACTTAGCAGTAAAGGGATTTAGCAGAGTATTTGATAACTTAAACTGCTAATAACACACAGAAAAAAATAATAATTATTTGGAAATCTTCTTTGAAAGCTTTTAATGTTTGTGTATTAATTCATTCTTTGAAGACTTGTGAGGTTTCTTTCATGATAAGACTTTATGGTACTCTAGGCCCTCGGGCAGATAATCAGCCTCCACCCCCCGTGCTTTGATGTTTTTGTGAGGCAATAAACATTATTAGCCGTAGCAGGTAAAGTTGGAGGACAAGACATCTGATAACAATGGGAAAAGTGAGATATTTTCACAGTTACAACATAAAGCAATAGTGCTGTACAGAGGAATCAATGACAAGCAAATTGCTTACACTTGGCCTAGCAACGTCTGTACATTGTTTACCCCTAAGGAGTAGTGAAGATGGGAAGCGGCGGCCAGGAGTTGGCTTTGGCAGATGCCCTTTATCCAATGACTATGTCTACCCCTGTTCAATTGACTATATCTGCTCTCTTGCCTAGCTCCCATTTACCCCCCAGCCCTCCTAACTCCTATTTACCCCAGCCCTCCTACCTCTTTTACCCCTGCCACCTAACTGTAATTTACCCCTGCTCTCCTGACTCTAAATTACCCCCCTGCTCTGTTGACTCTAATCTCTTTCCTGACTCTCTTTTACCCCCTGCCCTCCTGACTCCAATTTACCCCCTGCTCTTCTGACTCTGAATTGCCCCCTGTTTTCCTGACTCTCTTTTACCCCCTGTTTTCCTGACTCTCTTTTACCCCCTGTCCTCCTGACTCTCGTTTACCCCCTGTCCTCCTGACTCTCTTTTACCCCTGTCCTCCTAACACCCATTTACCCCTGTCCTCCTAACACCCATTTACCCCTGCCCTCCTAACTCCTATTTACCCACTGCTCTCTTGACTCTAATATTACCCCCTGCTCTCCTGACCTTTAATAACCCCCTGCTCTCCTGACTCTCCTGAATTACCCCTTGCTTTTGTGACTCTCTTTTACCCCCTGTCCTTCTGACTCTCTTTTACCCCTGTCCTCCTAACACCCATTTACCCCCTGCCCTCCTAACTCCTATTTACCCACTGCTCTTCTGACTCTAAATTACCCCCTGCTCTCCTGACTCTTAATTACCCCTGCTCTCCTTATTCTCTTTTACCAGCTGCCCTCCTAACTCCAATTTACCCCCTACTCTCTTGACTTTGAATTACCCTCTGCTCTCCTGAGTCTCAATTACCCCTGCTCTACTGACTCTTTTACCCCTGCCCTCCTGACTCCAATTTACTCCCTGCCTTCCTGACTCGCATTTATTTACCCCTGCCCTCCTGTCTAACTCACATTTAATCCCTTCCATCCCGACTCTCATTTACCCTCTGCCCTCCTAACTCCAATTACCCCCTGCTCTCCTGACTCTCATTTACCCCCTGTCCTCCTAACACCCATTTACCCCTACGCTTCTGACTGTTATTTACCCTCTGCCCTCCTGCCATACAAGCAAATGGGGCATTGACCGATGCGGCCTTATGTCTCTATACTATAATCCCATATTACACTATTACATACAAATAAATATTTTCATTATTAAACAATTTCCCATTTTAATAAGAATGTTAAAGGGACATTTTATGGTTCAGATAGTGTGTAACATTTAAAAACAACTTTGCAATTTACTTCTATCAGATGTACTTCTTTCTCTTTGTATTCTTTGTTTAAAGTTTGCTCCTTTTCATGAGAGAATACTGAGGTAGGCACAGGAGCGTGCATGTGACTTGGGCACTATATGGCATCAGTGTTTACAACAATGTTGATAATAATGTACGCTCCTGAGCCTACCTCATATGCTTTCATGGAAAGGAGCTAAGTTTTAATGAAGGAGAATTAAAACGATACCATTTAACCTGAGGGGCCACACTGGAATTTTGTTTTCACATGAAGGGCTCTTGAGCAACTTTTATAAATTATACAAACAGAAAAAAATGTTATGTTTTGTACTTGTATTTGTTACCGTTACAGCATGCACCTCCCTCTAATTATGTGTGCCGCCATTTTGGAACTTTGGCGAGTTGTTGCCCAAGTGCACATCAGCACTGGAGTGCAGTGAAAGCTAGATTGGCAGCACCCATAACTACAGGATGGCAGGGAATAACCTCAATACTATAGTTAAAAAATGTATTTAGTGTGTCCCTTTAAACACCCTCTCTAGAGTTGAAACTTAAGCTTTATAGTTGCCAAGCTGAACATTGGTGCTGGTGAGCCAATCAGGAATCACAGACACATGTAGCCACCAATCATCTGCCATATTCTGCTTAGAAGCTATAATGCTTGAGGTTCACATATGGGACTTTACATAGACAATGTGCACACATGAGGGCCACAGATTTGCTATCAAGGCCATATTAAAGGGATAGGAAAGTGAAAATTAAACTTGCAGGATTCTTATAGAGCTTGTCATTTTAAGACACTTTTAAATTCACTTCTATTTGCAAATGTGCTTTGTTCTCTTAGTATCCCTTGTTAAAAAATGAATACGCACATATCATACACTAGTGGGAGCTGCTGCTAATTGGTGCCTGCACACATTTGTCTCTTGTGATTGGCTAAATAGATATTTTCAGCTTCCTGTCAGTAGTGCAATGCTATCCCTTCAGCAATGGATAACAAGAGAATTAAGAAAATTTGATAATAGAAGTAAACTGGAAAGTTGTTTAAAATTGTATGTTCTATCTGAATCATAAAAGAACATTTTGGGTGTTACTATCCCTTTAAGGTAAGGTTGCAGGTGCCCTCTATCTACTGTTCTTTCCTCCAGAGGGAACTTTTGAGTTTTGACCAACTTCTTTGCCCACCCACCAGATGTCCCTACACACATTTTTTTGCTCCATTTTTTCCTGAGGCCACAAAAACTATGGGTCACTTTCTTAGTTCATAGAATACTTTACAGGGGGGAGGAGAGCAAAAAAAATAAATTCCCATGAGTGACAAGTTACCACATGTGCAGCAAGAGAGAGGTGCAAATTAGCTGCATATCATTTTACATATGATGGTTCTTCAAGTAAGTGCTTACCTTATATTATGATAAATGCACAATTCAAGGGTGGGTTATTTACCCCCTTCTGACACTTATGGCTCATAGATAGGGTTGCCACCCCTCGGTGATGTGTTCCTGGACAGTTATGAGTTACACATGCTGCAGGGTGTGCATGGAGGAACATGTATTTTGCCTTTGGACATCAAATGAATAGCACTCCTGAGCAGCAAAATACATGTTCCTTCCGGCACACACTGCAGCATGTATCACTCATAACTGTCCAGGAAAACATGGAACCCTACTCACAGGCCACTAGTTATCCATTCCTGATTTAGAGCATGTTTCTTTTTTTTTTTTTTTTTTTTTTTTTTTTGCTTTAGAATATCTATTTAAAGGGTCATTAAACCCAATTTTTTTCTTTCATGGTTTAGAAAAATCATTCAATTTTAAACAACTTTCCAATTTTGTTCTATTATCTAAGTTGCTTCATTTTCTTGCTATCCTTTGATGAAAGCATATCTAAATAGTCTCAGGAGCATCTGATTGGTGCTGCACATAGATGCCTCATTTGATTGGCTCACCCATGTGCATTGCTATTTCTTCAACAAAGGATTTGATTTAAGCAAATGAAATAATAGAAATACATTGGAATGTTGTTTAAAATTACATTCTCTATCTGAATCATGAAAAAAAAAATATTGGGTTTCATGTCCCTTTAAAATGATTATTATTCTGTGCCCAGCAAGTGAGGGTAGGGAGAAGAAAACCTCAGTCAACTAAATACCTATGGTTTGCTGAGGTTAAAGGGACATGCCACCCACATTTTTTCTTTTATGATTTAGAAAGAGAATGCAATTTTAAACATCTTTCTAATTTACTTATATTATCTAATTTGTTTTATTCTCTTGATATTCTTTGATGAAAATCATATCTAGATATGCTCAGTAGCTGCTGATTGGTTGCTGCACATAGAAGCTTAATGTGATTGGCTCACCATGTGCATTGCTTTTTCTTCAAATAAGGATATTTAAAAAATGAAGCAAAATAAATTATGGAAGTAAATTGTAATGTTGTTTAAATTTCTATTCTCTATCTGAATCATGAAAGAAAGATTTTGGGTTTAGTGGCCCTTTAAGTAAGATATCTAAAGTGTAATCTGTTGAAAACCACAGCCTCAGAGTTACCTAAACCCAGATTAATGCTAATCAGATGCACATAAAGGATACTGTTCTGCAGCTGGACCTTATATATGTCTTTTTCTCTCATGATAGGTTAACATATCCAGGGGAATCGTGGCATTTATTGTGTAATATATTAGCAAATCACACACGTTTTACTTATTATTATAATCATACTTTATTTATAAAACACCAACATATTCTGCAGCGCGGTCCATGGGTCAAATTTGTTTAAATAAAACAGAGATACAAAACTTTTAAGAGACAAGACAACGTTTGACAAACAAAGGCCTAGATTTGGAGTTTTGTCGGTAACGACCCGAAAAACTAACGCCGGCTTTTTTCTGGCCGCACCATAAAAATAACTCTGGTATCGAGAGTCCACATAAAGGCTGCGTTAGGCTCCAAAAAAGGAGCGTAGAGCATTTTTAACGCAGCTTCAACTCTCGATACCAGAGTTGCTTACGGACGCGGCCAGCCTCAAAAACGTGCTCGTGCACGATTCTCCCATAGGAAACAATGGGGCTGTTTGAGCTGAAAAAAAACCAAACACCTGCAAAAAAGCCGCGTTCAGCTCCTAACGCAGCCCTATTGTTTGCTATGCGGTAACCCTTCCTACGTCTGCACTTAACACTCTAACATGTACCCCAAGTCTAAACACCCCTAACCTTACACTTATTAACCCCTAATCTGCCGCTATCGCTGACCCCTGCATATTATTATTAACCCCTAATCTTCCGCTCCGTAAACCGCCGCTACTTACATTATCCCTATGTACCCCTAATCTGCTGCCCCTAACACCGCCGACCCCTATATTATATTTATTAACCCCTAATCTGCCCCCCACAACGTCGCCTCCACCTGCCTACACTTATTAACCCCTAATCTGCCGACCGGACCTGAGCGTTACTATAATAAAGTTATTAACCCCAAATCCGCCTCACTAAACCTATCATAAATAGTATTAACCCCTAATCTGCCCTCCCTAACATCGCCGACACCTAACTTCAATTATTAACCCCTAATCTGCCGACCGAATCTCGCCGCTATTCTAATAAATGTATTAACCCCTAAAGCTAAGTCTAACCCTAATACTAACACCCCCCTAAGTTAAATATAATTTAAATCTAACGAAATTAATTAACTCTTATTAAATAAGTTATTAACAGCCAATAGAATGCGAGCTCAATCTGATTGGCTGATCGGATCAGCCAATCGGATTGAACTTGATTCTGATTGGCTGATTCCATCAGCCAATCAGAATATTCCTACCTTAATTCCGATTGGCTGATAGAATCCTATCAGCCAATCGGAATTCGAGGGACGCCATCTTGGATGACGTCATTTAAAGGAACCGTCATTCGTCGTTCAGTCGTCGGCCAGGATGGATGTTCCGCGGTGGAGGTCTTCAGGATGCTGCCGCTTCGCTCCGGATGGATGCCGCTTGGATGAAGACTTCAATCGGATGGAAGACCTCTTCTGGCCCACTTGGATGAAGACTTCAGCCGGATCATGGACCTCTTCAGCCCCCCGTTTGGGCTTGGATCAGGACATCGGAGGAGCTCTTCTGGACCGATCGGTGAACCTGGTATGGTGAAGACAAGGTAGGATGATCTTCAGGGGCTTAGTGTTAGGTTTATTTAAGGGGGGTTTGGGTTAGATTAGGGGTATGTGGGTGGTGGGTTGTAATGTTGGGGGGGGGGTATTGTATGTTTTTTTTTTACAGGCAAAAGAGCTGAATTTCTTGGGGCATGCCCCGCAAAGGGCCCTGTTCAGGGCTGGTAAGGTAAAAGAGCTTTGAACTTTAGTAATTTAGAATAGGGTAGGGCATTTTTTTATTTTGGGGGGCTTTGTTATTTTATTAGGGGGCTTAGAGTAGGTGTAATTAGTTTAAAATTGTTGTAATATTTTTCTTATGTTTGTAAATCATTTTTTATTTTTTGTAACTTAGTTCTTTTTTATTTTTTGTACTTTAGCTAGTTTATTTAATTGTATTTCTTTGTAGCAATTGTATTTAATTAATTTATTGATAGTGTAGTGTTAGGTTAATTGTAGGTAATTGTAGGTAGTTTAATTAATTTATTGATAGTCTAGTGTTTCTTTTACAGGTAAATTTGTAATTATTTTAACTAGGTAACTATTAAATAGTTCTTAACTATTTAATAGCTATTGTACCTGGTTAAAATAAATACAAAGTTACCTGTAAAATAAATATAAATCCTAAAATAGCTATAATATAATTATAATTTATATTGTAGCTATATTAGGATTTATTTTACAGGTAAGTATTTAGCTTTAAATTGGAATAATTTATTTAATAAGAGTTAATTAATTTCGTTAGATTTAAATTATATTTAATTTAGGGGGGTGTTAGTATTAGGGTTAGACTTAGCTTTAGGGGTTAATACATTTATTAGAATAGCGGCGAGATTCGGTCGGCAGATTAGGGGTTAATTATTGAAGTTAGGTGTCGGCGATGTTAGGGAGGGCAAATTAGGGGTTAATACTATTTATTATAGGGTTAGTGAGGCGGATTAGGGGTTAATAACTTTATTATAGTAGCGCTCAGGTCCGGTCGGCAGATTAGGGGTTAATAAGTGTAGGCAGGTGGAGGCGACGTTGTGGGGGGCAGATTAGGGGTTAATAAATATAATATAGGGGTCGGCGGTGTTAGGGGCAGCAGATTAGGGGTACATAAGGATAACGTAGGTGGCGGCGCTTTGCGGTCGGCAGATTAGGGGTTAATAAGTGTAGGCAGGTGGAGGCGACGTTGAGGGGGGCAGATTAGGGGTTAATAAATATAATACAGGGGTCGGCGGTGTTAGGGGCAGCAGATTAGGGGTACATAAGGATAACGTAGGTGGCGGTCGGCAGATTAGGGGTTCAAAAATTTTTTTAGAGTGTCGCCGATGTGGGGGGACCTCGGTTTAGGGGTATATAGGTAGTTTATGGGTGTTAGTGTACTTTAGAGTACAGTAGTTAAGAGCTTTAGAAACCGGCGTTAGCCCAGAAAGCTCTTAACTACTGACTTTTTTCCTGCGGCTGGAGTTTTAGCGTTAGGTGTCTAACGCTCACTTCAGAAACGACTCTAAATACTGGAGTTAGAAAAATCCCATTGAAAAGATAGGATACGCAATTTACGTAAGGGGATCTGCGGTATGGAAAAGTCGCGGCTGGAAAGTGAGCGTTAGACCCTATTTTGAGTGACTCCAAATACCGGCGGTAGCCTAAAACCAGCGTTAGGAGCCTCTAACGCTGGTTTTCACGGCTAACGCCAAACTCTAAATCTAGGCCAAAGAAGGAATTGAGGACCCTTTTCCGTGGGAACTTACAATTTAGAAGGGAAGGAGGGTATTATTTATTTGTTTGATATTTAACTATAGGACAATTTTCACAAGTCACTAATGTACTACTGTAAACTGCAGAATATCTTGACTGAATCAAAACCTAAGCTATATTCTTCCATGGGAAATGATTTAGGAATACTATAGCTATGGAAGAATGGCAAAGAATATACCTTTATTTGTCTCTGTCTCTGAGGGCAAAGCTAATTACCAGTTACTTTCATGCTGGTATTTAACCTTGTGGCGCCTGTAAAACATTTATCCCTCATCTTTAGATTTTAGTTAGAGACATTTCAGGCAGGTGGGCAATCACCTGTGAGACATTGAGAGCGTCTTACAGGTGACACTGAGATGAAGACAAATATAAAATTGCAACTCTATTCCTAACAGATTGTTGGAAGTGGTTCTGATGTAGTTCAATGATTCTCAGCCAGGATATTGTCTCACAACCCTCAGCTGAAAGTAGCACATAAAATTAAAGGTACATTCCGCCCAAAATTGGAATCCACATGGATGTATTTCAGTTTTGAATGCAGGCATTTGTTTAATATACACCTATTAGCAAAAATGCTTCTAATAAAAGCCGTTTCAAAAGTGTATGTAAGTATGCACTGTGCACCAGCATTTTGAACACATCACTAACTCAGAGAGCCTTAGGTGCCTGTACTATCTGGTAATGACTCAGTTTGTTAATGGCTGACATTATACAGACCCCACTGGTGCAATGAGCAGCTGCAGTATTTAAAATGCTGTAGCACTGAAAATATCTAGCTATGCTTCACTTGCACATGCAGAGAAAAATGCTAGCTAACTAACTAACTAACTAACACTAAAACAGTGATAACCTTTACTAGAAGCATTTTGCCAAATACATGTATATTGCAAATATGTTTTTATTCAAAGATCGAATTAATCTATGTGCATTTAATCTACTTTATAACATTTAAACCTCTAAATTTCTGTCAGTTTCTAAGCTACTAGAGAGAGCCTCTTATCACATGCTTTTTTATTTGCTTTTCACAACGAGACTGCTAATTCATGTGGGCCATATATAGATAACATTGTGCTCTCTACCGTGGAGTGACACATCACTATTTGGATAAAATGCAAGTCAATAGATAATAAATAAAAAGTCATGTGATCAGGGGGCTGTCAGAAGAGGTTTAGATGCAAGGTAATCACAGAGGATAAAAGTATATTAATATAACTATGTTGACTGTGCAAAACTGGGGCATTTGTAATAAAGGGATTATCTATCTTTTAAACGATAAAAAAAATTGGAATTGACTGTCCCTTGAAAGGGACACTCAAGTCAAAATTAAACTTTCATGATTCAGATAGAGCAGCAATTTTAAAGAACTTTTCAATTTACTTCCATTAACAAAATGTGCACAGTCTTTTTATATTTACACTTTTTGAGTCACCAGCTCCTACTGAGCATGTGCACGAATTCACAGAATAAGCGTATATGCATTTGTGATTGGCTGATAGCTGTCACATGATAAAAGAGGAGTGGAAATAGACATAAATTTTAAATGTGTCAGAAAAAAAAATCTACTACTCATTTGAAGTTCAGACTAAATGCTATTGCATTGTCTTTTTATCATACATTTGTTGATTATGGAAATCTACTCTATTCACTGGTTCTTTAAATTTTGATCCGGAATGCCCCTTAAAGGTTGAGATTAAGATTTGTTTATTTGACATTGTTTTTTACTAAAATAACTAAAACACTAGGGTAGAATTTTTCTGCCAATTAGCTTTTTTTCTGTGAAATCTAAAGGCACCGTGTAATTATTACTATGAGTCATTACATTAATCCTTTCTATGTAACCCGCTAATAATAGCAAGTAGGGACAGCTGGACTACATTTTTGCAGAACGGTAGCTACCAGTAGTGTGTCGTTATGCATCACAATAAAGCTGCTCAAATGCGAGTGGTCCATGGTGTTTGTCACGTTCCAAGTAATAATGACAACTCTTACTGTCTATGGGAGTCATTATGATATAATAGCCGGCATTGCTGACCCCTGTCCCATAACAAGTCCTAAAAACAGTTGTATATCTGCTTTAGCTGTTGTTAACACAGCTTTTAAAGGGACATAAAACACTTTGTAATTACAGGACTTTCTGTAGTTTTGCAATAAATTAAGACACAAGCAGAGTATAGAACATTTTGAAACACATTTAAAGGGACAGTCTAAGCCAAAATAAACTTTCATGATTCTGATAGAGCATGTAATTTTAAACAATTTTCCAATGTACTTTTATCACCAATGTTGCTTTGTTCTCTTGGTATTCTTAGTTGAAAGCTTAACCTAGGAGGTTCATATGCTAATTTCTTAGACCTTGAAGGCCACCTATTTTCAGAATGCATTGTAACAGTTTTTCACCACTAGAGGGTGTTAGTTCACATATTTCATATAGATAGCACTGTGCTTGTGCACGTGAAGTTATCTGGGAGCAGGCACTGATTGGCTAAACTGCAAGTCTGTCAAATAACTGAAATAAAGGGGCAGTTTGCAGAGGCTTAGATACAAGATAATCACAGAGGTTAAAAGTATATTATTATAACTGTATTGGTTATGCAAAACTGCGGAATGGGTAATAAAGGGATTATCTATCTTTTAAAACAATAAAAATTCTGGTGTAGACTGTCCCTTTAAGGGACAGTAAAGTCAAAATGTAACTTAAATCGATTGGATAGAGCTTAACATTTTATACAAGTTTGCAATGTACTTCTGTTATCAGTTTTGCTTCGTTCTCTTGGTATCTTTTGTTAAAAAGTAAGGCTAGGTGAGCTCAGGAGAGTGCACGTCTTAAGCCATATGGCAGCAGTTTGCAACATTGTATACAGCAATGTTGTACATAGTTAAATATTGCTGCCATAGACTGCTATAGACATGTGCATGTTTCTAAGCTCTTATCAGCTTACATAGGTTCAGTCTTTAACAAAGGCTACCAAGATTTTTTTTTTCAATTGCAAGCTCTATCTGAATCATGAAAGTTTCATTTTCCTTTTCTGTCTTTTTAATAGTTTGTATTTTTTAGTGACCAAACTCCCCCTTCCCACCCACCATTGCCTTATTTGCAAAATCCTATCCACACTTGTTCAGTAGACAAGACTTGACACTATCCTTATCTTATGACCACTGCTGAGGCCATTCAGGGACAAATGGGTTGTCTGGTACACACTAAACCTCTAATATAGCTGAACCCCCAAAAATACCCTTTACTCCCTCAGGGTGGATAGCAACACACAAATATATACAAGAAGGGAACAGCGCTAAAGAAGCAATTAAAGGACCCACTATGGATATACTTACTGCAGTAGTAAAAACCTATGTAAGTACTTTGTACACATAGAAAGAGATATATATTATATCTATAAAGAGAATCAACAAGTAGTACATTCAATATTAATAATTTATTATAGACAAATGCCCAAATTAATAAAATCCAGTAATAGATGAGTGCATGAAATAAACAATCACACCTCTCCTATTCACTCGTTCTGTTGGTTCTGTGGGTTGGTAATGGCCGGATGCAACAGACGCCGCTATTGCTTGTCTTTCTTCTTAATCAGTTGAGCCGTTACCGGCGTTTTCACAAACCCGTGAGATCGGCCAGTAGGGCTTGAAAATTCAAATTAGTGCCAATCAAGGTACGCCTCTACGCGTTTCAGCTCGTGGAGCCTTTGTCAAGACTCTATACTGACTGCTGTGTGCACCATCAGTGTCTGGAAATTTAAATTAAATGGGTTGAATATTTTTTGAATTATTATGGGATGAATAAAAAGTACTTTTCACCATATTTTAAGATTAAAACAATTAGCCAAACCTACAACAAAAACACTATATCAATCTCTATGAAATTTGTTAGACACATAAATTAGTAGGTGTTTTTTTTTTTTTTTTGGTTGCTGGGATGTAAAGGCTTCAAAAAGACATGCTCAGTCGCAGGATTTGGCAGCAGAGGATCATGGGACATGTGGTCTCTGATATTGGTCTATTTGGTGATGTAGTCAGGAAGACGATGAATACCTGCAGCTGTGTCTCGTTACCTAAACAGTATTGCTTTTATTAGCAACTTTAAATGAAAAGCTGCCCTCTCCTTAGGTCCATGCTAGAACACACCTCATATCACACGCCTAGATTAGAATCTCAAGCTGTATATATCGTACACATTGTGTAAGAAGCTCTAAAGACTACTCACTAATCCCATTTACAAGATTAAGTTTGGAGATTCAGACAAAAATATCATAATGCTTTCAGCATCTGACATAGGATCTAAGCAGAAATGGCTCCGGCATTGGTTAGAACGCTGTCCGATTACCTAAATTGCAGCACTGTTATTATTGTTATTATTATTATTATTACACTTTATTTGTAAAGCAGCAACATATTCTGCAGCGCTGTCCATGGCATGGGTACAAGTTGTTTAAATAAAACAATGATACAAACTTGTAAGAGACAAGACAAGATTTGACAAACAAATACAGGAGGAATTGAGGTCATTATTCCAGTGGAATTTACAATCTAGAAGGGTAGGAGGTTGAGAAACAGGAGGTGAGGATGGGTAAAAATGATTAGATGAGGGTAATTTTTAGGTAAGTGGAATTAATTTGTTACTGAGTTGGGTGTTAGGCTTCCTGAACAAAAATGTCTTTAGGGAGAGTTTAAAAGAAGGCAGATTAGGGGAAAGTCTGACAGCGCGAGTAAGTGCATTTCAGAGGGTAGGTGTTGCACAAGAGAAGTCCTGCAGTCTAGCATGGGAGGAGGTGATGGTAGAATATGTGAGGAGCAGGCCATTGTTGGATCTTAGGGGAGGAATGTATTATATTTGTTGATTAGGGAGGACAGGTAGTGTGGGGCACTGTTGGTGAGGGCGAGAATTTTTAATTTAATTCTGCTGTGAATGGGGAGCCGGTGAAGGAACTCGCAGAGAGGTGCAGCAAAAACAGAGCGATGGGAAAGGTGGATTAGTCTGGCAGAGGCATTTAGGATTGATTAAAGGGGGAGAGATGGGAGAGAGGAAGGGCCAGAGAGGTTATTGCCAAGGCCGGCTCAACCATGGGACCAAGTGGGTCCAATAGACCCAGGCAGAACTTCACAAGGGACAGCATTTCAGTCACTGAGTCAGTCACTGTCAGACCCAGACTGCTCCCAATAGCATAACCTCATCATGCACAAAGACACAGCCGTTCAGGGGAGACATTCAAGTTGGGATTAGTTGCTTAGTGGTGTCAGTGCTCAGAAATGGGCACATTTTGGAAATATTGCATAGGTGGTTGCAGCAGGATAAAGAGAGGGATGTGGGGTATGAAGTTTGAGTCAAGTGTTTAACTCTGAAGCACTGTTATTGGTTATTGGAAAATGTAACATATGAATGAAAATGAATGTGGCCTTGAACGTATTTTGAGCATTGCACCATTGATTTATTTTTTCTTTGTTTTGGCCTCAATTAGTTATTCGTTATTAAACTAATTTGCCAAAAATGTTAAAATTGGATGTTTTCTGAATTAATTTAATAACAAATGCACATGTCTAGTATAAAGTATGTATATTGTTTTGCAGTTGTTATCTAATAAATCCAATTAGGGACATATATGTAGCAGGGTTAGCCTCAAGAAGAACCCAGCAGTGTTTTAGTTCGGATGAATTAGAAATGGCTCAGTTTTCAGAGCTAAATTACATGAAAAGGGTTCAAAATAAACAATGAAAATATATTGCAAAATTATTTCATTACACATAACCAAACAAATTATATAAAAAGCCCACGGTATGTTTGCTGTCCTTTTTAACAAACAAGTGATTTCCAAACTCACAGTTACCTACTGGGCTTGTTTATCTATAGGTTACAAAAGAAACATGTCCCAGCATGGAAGCAGCTTGTGTTAGGAACAATTCTACATATTAATTAATAATATATATATGTCAGTTAGAGATAAGCAACTATTTTCCCAGCTATAAATGAAGTGCAGGTTTAGGGACTTTTTTGGAACTGACCTGAAATCACTTTGTATAACAAAGACATATGGGTAGAGAAGAGATCGGAGCAGGCTGCTCTTGGCATTAATGCTGGTTTTCCCCTAAATAAAAATGAAAACGATATTGTGTGTTTTTTCGGGCGTGTCTGTTCACTGAAAGGAGAATTTACCTTTCGGCTTTTAAAGTTTTTGCCAGGTGCCATCAATCATCCAACAGAAAGAATAGGAATTCATTTAAGTCTCATGATATTATATTGGTGGTGGGGCTAGGGATGCTTTGATCACTATTCAGGCAGTGAAATTGATTTGGTGAATGTAGTTACTGGATTAAAAAGTGTTTGATGGGACGCTGTCATTTTGTAATGATACAGGTGACTGACACAAAAATATTAGACTTACATCTAAATACATCACAGTGGGGTAGATTCAATAATTACTGTCTAGATCAGTGCTTCTTCAAACTACTGCCCAGGGGCCACATCTGGCCCTATAAGTTTTTTTTCTGTGGCCCTCAGCACTACTGAGCAGAAAGCAGTGATTTGTTACACACTTCACATTAGGTAATTAAAGGGACAGTTTACCCAAAAACTTTAATTTGTTCTGAATTTTCAATTTTACCTGCTGGAGTGTATTAATCTGTTTCCAAACATCTCCTTAGCCTTTATATTGGCATTTGAAATGGCTGATTTAGCCTGTAGTATTCCTACCTATACTTAAAGTTTCTATACCTAGGTATAGGCTATTGACAAGCAATGTAAACACAGCCAGCAGAAGAAATTACATTCACAGTGGGAGGTGGGAGAGATAAAGCTCTAAAATGTTCATTTTTAATTGTTCTTTCTAAGTATTGTACAGAGATAAGAAAGGTAAGCATTTGAGTGATAAGATAACTAGATCCGATCTGTCTGCAAGCTTAGCCTATTTTGATGGGCTGTGGTTTCAAATCCAGCTATTTATTTTGCAAAAAGAAACATAAATGAGCAAATTTTCATACAGCTGGTATAACAAGTCATGGGGAGCACATTCAGGGAAAAACAATTGAGATGTTGATATAAAATGCTTTAAAAATTGTGTGTTTTCCAATTCAGAGACTTAGAAATGCACACTCAAGACTTCACAAGCCTAACCCTGCTACATATCTGTCCCTGATTAGCCTTGACAGAGGTGATAGGATGCAATACTGAAAAAAGAACAAGTTTTGCTAAGAATAATACAGTGGCTAGCTGGGTTTACTCCAGTAATAAGTCCAGAGTTCTTCTTCCATAAAAGGCATGTGGTAAGGGAAATTTGACCATTGAAAAACAACTGCAGCAAAAAAATGTTAATGTATTCAGAAAATGTCCACACTCAACTAGTATGTTAATTTGTTACAATACTACTCACAAATCTTGTAATTACAAGGTGCTCTTTATCTCCCTTTAAACATATTGGTACCAAATTTTGTAATTGGGAGAAATAATATGCAGTTAAAATAATTAAAGGGATATGAAACCTAAAACAAATTATTTCATGATTCAGATAGAGAATGTGATCTTAAACAACTTTCGAATTTACTTCTATTATCAATTTTTCTTTGTTCTTCCTCTATCTTTAATTCTGGAATTTCCCTTTTATTAATCCACATTTTTTTATTTCATGAGTCAGATAGAGAATACAATTTTTTAAAAGTTTCCAATTTATTTCAATTATAAAAATTTGCTTTGTTCTTATGTTATCCTTCGTTGAAGAGATATCTAGATAGGCAGCGTGCGCTTGTCTGGAGCACTACATAACAAGAAACAGTGCTGCCGCTTTTGCAAATGTACAACATTCTTCAAGAAATGGTGCCTTACATCTTCTTGCTTTTTAACAAAGGATACCAAGAAAATGAAGAAAATTTGACAATAGAAGTAAATTGGAAAGTTGCTTAAAATGTTGTTCTCTATCTGAATCATAAAAAAAAAAAAAATTGGGTTTCATGTCCCTTTAAGGTATTGACTAAAAACTCTCCAGTATAGAGAGAAATCATGCAATATCTTTGTGTGCTTTTTGTGAACAGTATGTGCGCCTTCACATTCAGAACCTGATAGAGAGATAAACAGGTCACAAGCTAAAAGTTTCCTTTATAAAAATCTTTTGAGGGATCTCGAAATACTGATGAGACAGATAATATTGTTAAAGCAGAGAACTTTAGATTGCCTTGCCCATAGACTCTAGAGCAGGGTTCTTCAAACCACAGGTCGGGACCCATTACTGGGTCACAACTTATGTTTGTGTTATATGAGAGTGTGTGTATGTGTTGTAGGATATTGTGTGTATGTGTTATAGGAGAGTGTGTATGTGTTGTAGGAGAGTGTGTGTATGTGTTGTAGGAGATTGTGTGTATGTGTTGTAGGAGATTGTGTGTATGTGTTATAGGAGAGTGTGTATGTGTTGTAGGAGATTGTGTTTATATGTTGCAGGAGAGTGTGTGTATGTGTTGTAGGAGAGTGTGTGTATGTGTTGTAGGAGAGTGTGTGTATGTGTTGTAGGAGAGTGTGTGTATGTGTTGTAGGAGAGTGTGTGTATGTGTTGTAGGAGAGTGAGTATGTGTTGTAGGAGAGTGTGTGTTTGTGTTGCAGGAGAGTGTGTGTGTTTGTGTTGTAGGAGATTGTGTTTATATGTTGCAGGAGAGTGTGTGTATGTGTTGTAGGAGAGTGTGTGTATGTGTTGTAGGAGAGTGTGTGTATGTGTTGTAGGAGAGTGTGTGTATGTGTTGTAGGAGAGTGTGTGTATGTGTTGTAGGAGAGTGTGTGTATGTGTTGTAGGAGAGTGTGTGTATGTGTTGTAGGAGATTGTGTGTATGTGTTGTAGGAGAGTGTGTGTATGTGTTGTAAGAGATTGTGTGTATGTGTTGTAGGAGATTGTGTGTATGTGTTGTAGGAGATTGTGTGTATGTGTTATAGGAGAGTGTGTGTATGTGTTGTAGGAGTCGAGAGTGTGTGTATGCGTTGTAGGAGAGTGTGTGTATGCGTTGTAGGAGAGTGTGTGTATGTGTTGTAGGAGAGTGTGTGTATGTGTTGTAGGAGAGTGTGTGTATGTGTTGTAGGAGAGTGTGTGTATGTGTTGTAGGAGAGTGTGTGTATGTGTTATAGGAGAGTGTGTGTATGTGTTGTAGGAGATTCTGTGTATGTGTTGTAGGAGAGTGTGTGTATGTGTTGTAGGAGAGTGTCTGTATGTGTTGTAGGAGAGTGTCTGTATGTGTTGTAGGAGAGTGTCTGTATGTGTTGTAGGAGAGTGTCTGTATGTGTTGTAGGAGAGTGTCTGTATGTGTTGTAGGAGAGTGTCTGTATGTGTTGTAGGAGAGTGTCTGTATGTGTTGTAGGAGAGTGTCTGTATGTGTTGTAGGAGAGTGTGTGTATCTGTTGCAGGAGAGAGTGTGTGTATGTGTTGTAGGAGAGTGTGTGTGTATATGTTGTAGGAGAGTGTGTGGTGTGTGTTTGTGTTGCAGGAGAGTGTGTGGTGTGTGTTTGTGTTGCAGGAGAGTGTGTCGTGTGTGTTTGTGTTGCAGGAGAGTGTATGTGGTGTGTGTTTGTGATGCAGGAGAGTGTGTGTGGTGTGTGTTTGTGATGCAGGAGAGTGTTTGGTGTGTGTTTGTGTTGCAGGAGATTGTGTGTGGTATGTGTTTGTGTTGTAGGAGAGTGTGTGGTGTGTGTTTGTGTTGCAGGAGAGTGTGTGTGGTGTCTGGGTGTGTTGTAGGAGAGAGTATTTGTTTGTTTTGCAGGAGAGTGTGTGTGGTGTGTATGTGTTGTAGGAGTGTACGTGGTGTGTATGTGATGTAGGAGAGATTACGTGGTGTGTGTGTTATACGGGAGGGTATGGTGTGTGTGTTGTATGAGAGTGTTTGGTGTGTGTGTTTTATTGTATGAGAGTGTGTGTGTTGTATTAGAGTGTGTGTGGTGTGTGCTGTATGAAAGTGTGTGGTGTGTCTGTGTGTTTTATAAGAGTGCATTTGTTGTATGAGTGTGTGTGTGTGTGTTGTATTAGAGTGTGTGTGGTGTATGCTGTATGAAAGAATGTGGTGTGTCAGTGTGTTGTATGAGAGTGTGTTGGGTGTGTGTGTGTTGTATGAGAGTGTGTATAGTATGAGGGTGTGTGTGGTGTGTGTTGTATGAAAGTGTGTGTGTTGTGTCTGTGTGTAGTATGAGAGTGCGTTGGGTGTGTGTGTGTTGTATGAGAGTGTATGTGTTGTATGAGAGTGTGTATACTATGAGACAGTGTGTGGTGTATCTGTTTGTTGTATGAGGGTGTGTGTGTTGTGTCTGTATGTTGTGTGAGAGTGTGTGTGTTGTATGAGAGTATGTTGGGTGTATCTGTGTGTTGTATGAGAGTGTGTGTGTTGTGTCTGTGTGTTATATGAGAGTGTGTTGGGTGTGTTTGTTGTATGAGAGTGTGTGTTGTATGAGAGTGCATTGTGTGTGTGTGTGTTGTATGAGAGTGTGTGTATGTTGTATGAGAGTATGTTGGGTGTATCTGTGTGTTGTATGAGAGTGTGTGTGTTGTGTCTGTGTGTTGTATGAGAGCGTGTTGGGTGTGTGTGTTGTATGAGAGTGTGTGTTGTATGAGAGTGCATTGTGTGTGTGTGTTGTATGAGTGTGTGTGTTGTATGAGAGTGTGTGTGATGTGTGTTATTGCCTTTAACAACACTTTCAAATTTGACTACGATCAGGAATAAAGTACACACACATTTTAGTCACTTGTAGCTATCCTGTTGTATATTATATTCAGAGATTCTCAGACTAAGCATTAAAATTAGGTCACAATAGTATATAATATCATGGCACTGGATCTTGGGAAAATAAACACCTAGATTACGAGTCTTGCGTTAGCCTTAAAAAGCAGCGTTGAGAGGTCCCAACGCTGCTTTTTTTCCTAACGCTGGTAAAATTTACGAGTCTTGAAATGACAGGTGTACCGCTCACTTTTTTGGCCAGACTCGAAAATACAGCAAATCCACTTACGTCAATTGCGTATCCTATATTTTCAATGGGACTTGCATAACGCCGGTATTACGAGTCTTCCAAAAAGTGAGCATTACAGTCTCTCCTGTCAAGACTGATACCGCATTTAAAAGTCAGTAGTTAAGAGTTTTATGGGCTAACGCCGTAGCATAAAACTCTTAACTAAATTGCTAAAAAGTACACTAACACCCATAAACTACATATTAACCCCTAAACCGAGCCCCCCCCACATCGCAAACAATAAAAAAAATCGCCGCCACTATAAAAAATATATTAACCCCTAAACCGCCACCCTCCCGCATCGCAAACACTAGTTAAATTTTATTAACCCCTAATCTGCCGTCCCTAACATCGCCAACACCTACCTACATTTATTAACCCCTAATCTGCCGACACCAACGTCGCTGCAACTATATTAAATGTATTAACCCCTAAACCTAAGTCTAACCCTAACACCCCTTAACTTAAAAATAATTTAAATAAATCTAAATAAAATTAATACAATTCACTAAATTATTCCTATTTAAAACTAAATACTTACCTATAAAATAAACCCTAAGATAGCTACAATATAACTAATAGTTACATTTTATCTAGCTTAGGGTTTATTTTTATTTTACAACCAACTTTGTATTTATTTTAACTAGGTAGAATAGTTATTAAATAGTTATTAATTATTTAATAGCTACCTAGTTAAAATAAATTCAAATTTACCTGTAAAATAAAACCTAACCTAAGTTACAATTACATCTAACAGTACACTATAATTAAATTAATTACCTAAACTAAATACAATTAAATACAATTTAAAACAATTATCTAAAGTACGAAACCCCCCCCCACTAAATTACAGAAAATAATAAACTAATTACATGTTTTTTAAACTAATTACAACTTATCTAATCCCCCTAATAAAATAAAAAGCCCCCCAAAATAATAAAAAGCCCTACCCTAATTTTTAAACTAATTACACCTAATCTAATCCCCCTAATAAAATAACCCCCCCCCCAAAATAATAAAATGCCCTACCCTATACTAAATTACAAATAGCCCTTAAAAGGGCCTTTTGCGGGGCATTGCCCCAAAGTAATCAGCTCTATTACCTGTAAAAAAAAGTACAATATTCCCCCCAACATTAAAACCCACCACCCACACACCCAACCCTACTCTAAAACCCACCCAATCCCCCCTTAATAAAACCTAACACTAACCCCTTGAAGATCACCCTACCTTGAGAAGTCTTCACCCAGCCGGGCCGAAGTCCTCAACGAAGCAGGGCGAAGTGGTCCTCCAGACGGGTAGAAGTCTTCATTGAAGCTGGCCAGAAGAGGTCCTCCAGACGGCAGAAGTCTTCATCCAGGCGGCATCTTCTATGTTCATCCATCCGGCGCAGAGCGGCTCAATCTTCAAGACATCCGATGCGGGAGCATCCTCTTCCAATGAAGTCCAACTGAAGAATGAAGGTTCCTTTAAATGACGTCATCCAAGATGGCGTCCCTTGAATTCCAATTGGCTGATAGAATTCTATCAGCCAATCGGAATTAAGGTAGAAAAAATCCTATTGGCTGATGCAATCAGCCAATAGGATTGAGCTTGTATTCTATTGGCTGATCCAATCAGCCAATAGAATGCCAGCTCAATTCTATTGGCTGATTGGATCAGCCAATAGGATTGGACTTTAATCCTATTGGCTGATTGCATCAGCCAATATGGTTTTTTCTACCTTAATTCCGATTGGCTGATAGAATTCTATCAGCCAATCGGAATTCAAGGGACGCCATCTTGGATGACGTCATTTAAAGGAACCTTCATTCTTCAGTTGGACTTCATTGGAAGAGGATGCTCTCCGTCGGATGTCTTGAAGATGGAGCCGCTTCGCGCCGGATGGATGAAGATAGAAGATGCCGCCTGGATGAAGACTTCTGCCCGTATGGAGGACCTCTTCTGGCCGGCTTTGATGAAGACTTCTGCCCATCTGGAGGACCACTTCGCCCGGCTTCGTTGAGGACTTCGGCCCGGCTGGGTGAAGACTTCTCAAGGTAGGGTGATCTTCAAGGGGTTAGTGTTAGGTTTTATTAAGGGGGGATTGGGTGGGTTTTAGAGTAGGGTTGGGTGTGTGGGTGGTGGGTTTTAATGTTGGGGGGTATTGTACTTGTTTTTACAGGTAATAGAGCTGATTACTTTGGGGCAATGCCCCGCAAAAGGCCCTTTTAAGGGCTATTTGTAATTTAGTATAGGGTAGGGCTTTTTATTATTTTGGGGGGGGGCTTTTTATTTTATTAGGGGGATTAGATTAGGTGTAATTAGTTTAAAAAAACTTGTAATTATTTTATTTTCTGTAATTTAGTGTTCTTTTTTTTCGTACTTTAGATAATTTTTTTAAATTGTATTTAATTGTATTTAGTTTATGTAATTAATTTAATTATAGTGTAGTGTTAGGTGTAATTGTAATTTAGGTTAGGATTTATTTTATGATATTTAAATGGTTATGTTACTCCTCATTTTTTTGCATTAGGGTTCCCACGAATGTACTGAGTTTTACAGAGGAAGTGAGCATCCTCAACCTTTTATTGCTCTGGGAATACTATGGATTACAGTTCTTGCACTGACCACGTGATAGATAGATGGTCACATGCCCCTTGACTTGAAAGGAAGTATTTTTCTTCTTTTATTTAAGTTATCTATGTAAGTGGTCTAATGGGTGTATGGATTTATTTTTAGTTATACCTGCCTAATCTGCCAATACTCCTTTTATCCTCCGGGGGGCAGTTCTCATATACCGGCCTAATCTGCCAGTACTCCTTTTATCCTTCAGGGGGCCAGTGCTCATATATCTGACTAATCTGCCAATACTTCTTTTATCCTCTGGGGGGCAGTTCTCATATACCTGCCTAATCTGCCAATACTACTTTTATCCTCTGGGGGGCCAGTGCTCATATACCTACCTAATCTGCCAATACTCATTTTATCCTCCAGGGGACCAGTGCTCATATACCTGCCTAATCTGCCAATACTCATTTTATCCTCCAGGGGAGCCTGTGCTCATATACCTGCCTTATCTGCCAGTACTCCTTTTATCCTATGGGGGGCAGTGTTCATATACCTGCCTAATCTGCCAGTACTCCTTTTATCCTCCAGGGGGCCAGTGCTCATATACCTGCCTAATCTGCCAGTACTCCTTTTATCCTCCGGGGGGGCCAGTGCTTATATACATGCCTAATCTGCCAGTACTTATTTTATCCTCCGGGGGCAGTGTTCATATACCTGCCTAATCTGCCAACACTCATTTTATCCTCAAGGGGGGGGGGTCAGTGCTCATAAACCTGCCTAATCTGCCAATACTCCTTTTATCCTCTGGGGGGGGGGGGGGGAGGGGCAGTGCTCATATACCTTCCTAATCTGCCAATACTCCTTTTATCCTCCAGGGGGGCAGTTCTCATATACCTGCCTAATCTGCCAGTACTCCTTTTATCCTCCAGGGGGCCAGTGATCATATATCTGACTAATCTGCCATAACTCCTTTTATCCTCTGGGGGGCAGTTCTCATATACCTGCCTAATCTGCCAATACTACTTTTATCCTCTGGGGGGCCAGTGCTCATATACCTGCCTAATCTGCCAATACTCATTTTATCCTCCAGGGGACCAGTGCTCATATACCTGCCTAATCTGCCAATACTCATTTTATCCTCCAGGGGAGCCTGTGCTTATATACCTGCCTTATCTGCCAGTACTCATTTTATCCTCCGGGGGGGGGGGGCACTGCTCATATACCTGCCTAATCTGCCAGAACTCCTTTTATCCCCCGGGGGCCAGTGCTCATATACCTGCTTAATCTGCCAGTACTCCTTTTATCCTGAGGGGTGGCCAGTGCTCATATACCTGCCTAATCTGCCAGTACTCCTTTTATCCTCCGGGGGGCCAGTGCTCATATACCTGCCTAATCTGCCAGTACTCCTTTTATCCTATGGGGAGCATCCTCAACCTTTTATTGCTCTGGGAATACTATGGATTACAGTTCTTGCACTGACCACGTGATAGATAGATGGTCACATGCCCCTTGACTTGAAAGGAAGTATTTTTCTTCTTTTATTTAAGTTATCTATGTAAGTGGTCTAATGGGTGTATGGATTTATTTTTAGTTATACCTGCCTAATCTGCCAGTACTCCTTTTATCCTCCGGGGGGCCAGTGCTCATATACCTGCTTAATCTGCCAGTACTCCTTTTATCCTATGGGGGGCAGTGTTCATATACCTTCCTAATCTGCCAGTGCTCCTTTTATCCTCCGGGGGGGCCAGTGCTCATATACCTGCCTAATCTGCCAGTACTCCTTTTATCCTCCGGTGGGCCAGTGCTTATATACCTGCCTAATCTGCCAGTACTCATTTTATTCTCCGGGGGGCCACTGCTCATATACCTGCCTAATCTGCCAGTACTTATTTTATCCTCCAGGGGGCCAGTGCTCATATACCTGCCTAATCTGCCAATACTCCTTTTATCCTCCTGGGGGCCAGTGCTTATATAACTGCCTAATCTGCCAGTACTCCTTTTATCCTCCAGGGGCAGTGCTCATATGCCTGCCTAATCTGCCAGTACTCCTTTTATCCTCCAGGGGGCCAGTGCTCATATACGTACCTAATCTGCCAGCATTCCTTTTATCCTCAGGGGGGCAGCATGCATATACCTGCCTAATCTGCCAGTACTCCTTTTATCCTCCGGGGGGCCAGTGGTCATATACCTGCCTAATCTGACAGTACTCCTTTTATCATCCGGGGGGGGGGGGGCAGTGCTTGTATACCTGCCTAATCTGCCAGTACTCCTTTTATCCTCAGGGGGGTCAGTTCTTATATACCTGCCTAATCTGCCAGTACTCCTTTCATCCTCCGGGGGGCAGTGCTCATATGCCTGCCTAATATGCCAGTACTCCTTTTATCCTCCGGGGGGCCAGTGCTTATATACCTGTCTAATCTGCCAGTACTCCTTTCATCCTCCGGGGGGCAGTGCTCATAAATTTACCTAATCTGCCAGCATTCCTTTTAACCTCAGGGGGCAGCATTCATATACCTGCCTAATCTGCCAGTACTCCTTCTATGCCTAATGGGGCAGTACAGTTTTTACCCTCTCGGGGGCCAGAGCTCATATACCTGCCTAATGGGCCAGTACTCCTTCTATGCCTAATGGGCCAGTACACTTTTTACCCTCTCGGGGGCCAGCACTCATATACTTGCGTAATCTGCCAGTACTCCTTTTATACTCAGGGGAGGGGGCAGTGCTTATATACTTGCCTAATCTGTCAATACTCCTTTTATACTCAGGGGAGGGGGGCAGTGCTCATACACCTGCCTAATGGGCCAGTACTCCTTTTATCCTGAGGGGGGGCAGCACTCGTATACCTGCCTAATCTGTCAGTATTCCTTTTATACTCAAGGGATGGGGGCAGTGTTCATATACCTGCCTAATGGGCCAGTACTCCTTTTATCCTGAGGGAAGACAGCGCTCATACACTTGCCTAATCTGCCAGTATTCCTTTTATACTCGGGGAAGGGGTACAATGCTCATATACCTGCCTAATGGGTCAATACTCCTTATATCTTCTGCAGGGCCAACACTCATATACCTGCCTAATCTGCCAGTACTCCTTTTATCCTTGGATGGGGGGGGGGGGCAGAGGCAGCTATCCTTATATCCTCTGTGGGGCAGTGCTCATATGCCTGCCTAATATGCCAGTACTCCTTTTATCCTCCGGGGGGCCAGTGCTTATATACCTGTCTAATCTGCCAGTACTCCTTTTATCCTCCGGGGGGCAGTGCTCATATACTTACCTAATCTGCCAGCATTCCTTTTAACCTCAGGGGGCAGCATTCATATACCTGCCTAATCTGTCAGTACTCCTTCTATGCCTAATGGGGCAGTACACTTTTTACCCTCTCGGGGGCCAGCACTCATATACTTGCCTAATGGGCCAGTACTCCTTCTATGCCTAATGGGCCAGTACACTTTTTACCCTCTCGGGGGCCAGCACTCATATACCTGCGTAATCTGCCAGTACTCCTTTTATACTCAGGGGAGGGGGGCAGTGCTCATACACCTGCCTAATGGGCCAGTACTCCTTTTATACTCAGGGGAGGGGGCAGTGCTTATATACTTGCCTAATCTGTCAATACTCCTTTTATACTCAGGGGAGGGAGGCAGTGCTCATACACCTGCCTAATGGGCCAGTACTCCTTTTATCCTGAGGGGGGAGGGGCAGCACTCATATACCTGCCTAATCTGTCAGTATTCCTTTTATACTAGGCTGACCATATTTCCTTGAGACAAAAACGGGACATTGAGCAGTCAAAAACATGACGGGGTTAATATTCTTTATTTATATGAAAAAAAGTAAGATTTTAACAAAAGTTAACTTTTATGACATGAATTTAAACTATTGAGCCAACAATTATCCTTCAGTGACAGAAGAACTCATACAAATTTTTTTAGGTAGACGTAGAGCTAGAGGGGGACTGTATTTCATCATGATTGTACCATGAATATTTGTCTGATGAAACAAATTTACACAGCAAATATCGGTCTTTCAACACCATATAATAAAACTTCTCACACTCCATGGGCTGATGTATCATGTATATGAAATTATTTTTACTTTAAATTTGATGCACACAGAAAATTGGCAAATCTATATAAAAATAAAGCACAAATGTTCTGACTTATAAAGACACCCTATAAAATGCTTTTTATTATAACTGTTGTTAAGGGAAATAAAATTACTTATCCAATAACCATTCTAAAGACGAAGGTTCCCTCGCTCCATTAGATCACATCCATCATGCCCCCACACAATATTCATTAATATTAATATTTATTATGGAACTTGTCTCAGACTCATTGTCACTTTTAAACAGATGGATACCCAAGCCAAATTTGTTGTTTAAACAAAGAAAATCAAAGAGAACATGCTTATATAATAAGAAGAGCTGATTCTGAAGCTTGTGAACAAAAGTATTGCAATTTAATTTATCATACAAACAACAAACATGCTTTAAAAAAGTGAGATTATCCTATGTTGTCAAGGCAAATTCCCCCATATTAACTGATTTTAAAGGGTAAAAGCCTCTGAACTTGCGTTTGGTTTGAATATCTGGATAGTAGTTGTAGATTTTTTTTTAGCTGAGTTGCCAAAATCATTGTTACACATGTAAATGGTGGAAGAACTGATAAAAATCTGGAACTACATAGTTACTTGATAATAACCGTTATTTTATAACGTCTGTACTACAACCAGCACTGCAGCAGCATAATAATAATAAGCATATGATATAATAAATGACAATTAATTTAATTTAATTGATTGCCAGGCACAGACACTGATCTTATCTTGGTCGTGCACAATTCTTGCTGAAGTTCAGAACATAGACTGTAGACAGTTGAATCGATCTACTTCCAGACCAGACCATAACACTAGTTTGTATGTTCACTTCACACGTCTGTGACACAAACAAGAAGAAGATGGCAACAAGAATTATCTCTCTGGTGTCTGGTGATGGTCAGATCAGCCTATAATTCGGATGATGGTGAGGCAGTGGCTAAAGGCAGATGATTGATCATTACATCAGATCCAGATGATGACTGACTGAATCTCAGATATTTTTAGTCTGACTCCTGCCGACCCCTGTGCTGAGCATGTCCTGAGTGTAAGTTACTAGTAAAGTATTGGCACTACTGCAGCTGAGCTAGCTAGTAATCTAACTTCCCTCACGCTGACCAGTGACCAGTCTCCCTCCTAGGCTCAGTCTGACAGCTCACGACTGAGTACTGACCTGCTGTCACTGACTTTTTATAGGCACCTATCAATGACACGCCCCTAAGTGGTGTGTGTGCAATAAAAAATTACACTTGCGCTGCCCGCACGGTCTGATGACCCTCAAAACGGGACAAAATGACTATTAATAAAGAAACGACGGTACAGGGGAAAAAACATAAAATAACGGTACTGTCCCTTTCAAAACGGGACGTATGGTCAGCCTATTTTATACTCAAGGGATGGGGGCAGTGTTCATATACCTGCCTAATGGGCCAGTACTCCTTTTATCCTGAGGGAAAACAGCGCTCATACACTTGCCTAATCTGCCAGTATTAATTTTATACTCGGGGGAGGGGTACAATGCTCATATACCTGCCTAATGGGTCAATACTCCTTATATCTTCTGCAGGGCCAACACTCATATACCTGCCTAATCTGCCAGTACTCCTTTTATCCTTGGATGGGAGGGGGGGGGGCAGAGGCAGCTATCCTTATATCCTCTGTGGGGCAGTGCTCATATAGCTATCTAATGGGTCAGTACTCCTTATATCCTCTGGGGGCAGTGCTCATATAGCTATCTAATGGGTCAGTTCTCCTTATATCCTCTGGAGGGCAGTGTTCATATAGATATCTATTGGGCCAGTGCTCCTTATATCCTCTGGGGGGCAGTGCTCATATAGCTATCTAATGGGCCAGTACTCCTTATATCCTCTGGGGGGCAGTGCTCATATAGCTATCTAATGGGCCAGTACTCCTTATATCCTCTGGGGGGCAGTGCTCATATAGCTATCTAATGGGCCAGAGCTCCTTATATCCTCAGAGGCCTGGGGGCCAGCATGCACATACCTACTGGGCTGATACTCCTAAAGTCCCTAGGGGCCTATATCCCCATAATGCCTGTGGTCCTAGAATCCCCAGTGAGTCATAACCTCCATTCCACCTCTTATTAAATCCCGCTAGAGATTTCACCTTACTAGCCCGAGGGAGGCGGGTGTGAACTGGTTAATCGCCCAGCACAGAATTCTATTTCACATCTAAAGGAGTCTCCTATATTGCTAACATTCAGCATCATGACAGATAGGTACAGAATCTTTAGAAGTGTCCCAGACAGTGACAGATACCCAGATGCTTGGAGTGACGGCACAGACAGAACCACCAGTTATAACACGGCTGTTGCTGCAGGGGGATATCAGCTCTCGGATCAATTGGAAGATTCCTACTGTACAGATGACAGATATTTCCAGTAGAAAAATCACCTGTAATGGAAATATTAAGCACAAAGTAAAAAGCACATAACTAGTTGATTTATGAGGCTCCATTGAGCGAAATTACTCTTTACCATAATACTTTTATAAAAAAAAAAAATAGAAAACAAAATATTTATTTTTCACATTAAAGAGACAGGAAACCCCAAAAACTTATTTCATAAATTGGACAGAACAAACAATTTTAAACTTTCCAATTTACTTCTATTATTAAATTTGCTTAATTCTCTTGTTATCCTTTGTGAGGGAACAGCATTGTTCTACTGGCAGCCCGGTGAACACATCTAGTTAGCCAATCACAAGAGAAAAATATGTGCAGGCACCAATTAACAGCTAGCTCCCACTAGTGTAGGATATGAGTGTATTCTTTTTCAACAAGGGATACCAAGAGAAAGAAGCACATTTCAAAATAGAAGTGAATTTAAAAGTGTCTTAAAATGACCTGCTCTATCTGAATCATGCAAGTAGTTTAATTTTGACTTTCCTATCCCTTTAAAAAATACTGTGCCCCTGAAGAGGTTAGACTGCTGTTCACTACAGTTCAATGATGTTCAAGGTAATTTTACAAAGAGTAGCAGAGGTGTGGAAGGGACTACTAGATTTGTATACATAGTAAACAAATTATAGAATGTCTCAAAGATGCAATAAGGTATCCAGAGGTCTGTGCTTCCTAGTTCATATCTGACATTATACTTCTATATAACATTCTGAATATTTTTCTATGTTATTTTGTTTTTTTTTATTATACAGTCCTCTAGATCCTGGTTTCTCAACAGCTGGGCCGTGGCCCAGTACCAGGCCGTGACAGCCTTGTTGGTAGGCTACGACCTTTCATGCCCCCACTCCACACTCTGCCCCCACTGCACACCAGGGGCAGACTGAGACCAATCAAGGCCCCAGGTGAAATTTAGGGAAGGGCCCCACTGTCTCACACTAACCCAAATGTATTCAAATTTATGCAAATGAACATGGTAGCCTCCCTGCCTCCAGGGCCAGACCCCACACTCCATGGCCCTCACAGCAACAGACCCCCGACAGGAACTCCCTACACTCTAGGATCCCCGAGTAACAAACCCCCCATCCAGACACAAGGCCTCCACTCAGGGATCAGGGCCCCCACTATACCCACACTTAACTGCTTACTGATCAGTCCGCCCCTGCTGGGCACTATACAGTATATATATATATATATATATATATATATATATATATATATATAACTACTGGGCCCTGGACATGTACTGCTAATATTTACTGGGCCTTGAGGCAGTGATGTGCAGTCACTAGAGGCAGGTGAGGCAGTGCTTCACCTCTCATATGGGCAAAAATATTTTTTTTTTATTGGCTTTTTTAAAAAAAAAAAAAAAAAATGTAATTTTTTTCCCCCAGCATTTTTTTTTCTCACAGCTATATGTTGTGCAATGGAGAGGCACAAGCAGGTCTGCCCACCATTACACAACATGCTGCGCCTCCTACTGAATGCAAGTGGTTAAGATCATTGCATGGCCCATTAACTGTTTATTTGAGGCAGTCCTATTTGGGCTGAACCAATCCAGCGAGAGGCATTAGTAAGTGGAACATAGGGTTGGGGCTGGATGCTAAATCATATAAAACAAAACAAAAATGGAAAAAAACAACTTTCATATATTTTGTTGCTGTCCTGTGAACCTGCTAGCTTTGCTAAAGTGAAAAAGAGAGTTCTGTTCTTCCCCTCTAAGTGCAGTGGAATGTGCTACTGTCACTTCCTGAATCCTTACAGAGAGGCAGAGAGAGCAGTGTTTCAGCCACATCTTATTAAAGTAAGATTTTACTGAAAGGAATTCTGTTAGTGAAAATGATCATTTAATGAATGTGGTTTAGTGTTTTTTTACTCTTTTACAGCAGGGTCGTTTTTGTATTTAGTTTACTCAAACTTTACACCCACCCACTAACTTAGCAGCTTGCCTCTGTACTTCACACTAAATTATAGACTCATTTTCTGAACTCTCAGTAGCTCTGCTGTTTTATTACTTTAAAATGCAGTGGTCCCTCTCCCCCCCCACACTTGTGTGTGTGTGTGTCTCTCTCTCTATATATATATATCCATCTCTCTCCTTATGTGTTGTTCTCCCCCATGGTCTCTTTCTCTCTCTGTCTCTCTTCCTCCCCCTCTGACTCTCATCCCTTATGTGTCTCTCTAACCCTCTGTGTGTGATTGTGTGTCTCTCTCTCTCTCTCTAACCCTCTGTGTGTGATTGTGTCTCTCTAACCCTCTGTGTGTGATTGTGTCTCTCTTTCTCTCTCTCTCTAACCTTCTGTGTATGATTGTGTGTCTCTCTCTCTTTCTCTCTCTAACCCTCTGTGTGTGATTGTGTCTCTCTCTTTCTCTCTCACCCTCTGTGTGTGATTGTGTCTTTGTGTCTCTCTCTCTTTCTCTCTCTCTAACCCTCTGTGTGTGATTGTGTCTCTCTCTTTCTCTCTCACCCTCTGTGTGTGATTGTGTCTCTCTCTTTCTCTCTCTAACCCTCTGTGTGTGATTGTGTCTCTCTCTTTCTCTCTCACCCTCTGTGTGTGTCTCTCTCTCTAACCCTCTGTGTATGATTGTGTCTCTCTTTCTCTCTCTCTCTCACCCTCTGTGTGTGATTGTGTCTCTCTCTCTTTCTCTCTCTCTCTCTCTCTCTTTCTCTCTCTCTCTCTCTCTCTCTCTCTCTTTCTCTCTCTCTCTCTCTCTCTCTCTCTCTCTCTCTCTCTCTCTCTCTCTCTCTAACCCTCTGTGTGTGATTGTGTGTCTCTCTCTCTTTCTCTCTAACCCTCTGTGTGTGATTGTCTCTCTCTCTCTAACCATCTGTGTGTGATTGTGTCTCTCTCTTTCTCTCTAACCCTCTGTGTGTGATTGTGTCTCTCTTTCTCTCTCTCTCTAACCCTCTGTGTGTGATTGTGTGTCTCTCTCTCTTTCTCTCTAACCCTCTGTGTGTGATTGTGTCTCTCTCTCACCCTCTGTGTGTGATTGTGTTTCTCTCTCTCTCTCTCTCTCTCTCTCTCTCTCTCTCTCTCTCTCTCTCTCTCTCTCTCTCTCTAACCCTCTGTGTGTGATTGTGTGTCTCTCTCTCTCTCTCTCTCTCTCTCTCTCTCTAACCCTCTGTGTATGATTGTCTCTCTCTCTCTCTTTCTCTCTAACCCTCTGTGTGAGATTGTGTCTCTCTCTCTTTCTCTTTCTCTAACCCTCTGTGTATGATTGTGTCTCTCTCCATTTCTCTCTCTCTCTAACCCTCTGTGTGTGATTGTGTCTCTCTTTCTCTCTAATCCTCTGTGTGTGATTGTGTCTCTCTTTCTTTAACCCTCTGTATGTGATTGTGTCTCTATTTCTCTCTAACCCTCTGTGTGTGATTGTGTCTCTCACTCTCTCTTTATTTCTCTCTCTCTAACCCTCTGTGTGTGATTGTGTCTCTCTCTCTTTCTCTCTCTCTAACCCTCTGTGTGTGATTGTGTCTCTCTTTCTCTCTCTCTCTAACCCTCTGTGTGTGATTGTGTCTCTCTTTCTCTAACCCTCTGTGTGTGATTGTGTCTCTCTCTCTCTCTTTCTCTCTAACCCTCTGTGTCTCTCTCCCCCGTCTCTCTCTCCCTTTCCCCCCGAGTGCTTTTCTGTGTTTCTGTCTACCTTTTATTTATTTAATTAATGAATTGGTAGTGCCATCTGATGGTGTGGCTTTATTTAAAGGGGTGGGGTCAAGCGCCCCAGCCATCTTTTAATTTCACCAGCCTCCACTGGATCAAGACATTTTTATATTTACTGAATAATGAAAGAATCTATAAGCATAATTTGCAGCATTAAAGTAAAAAGTATGTTTTAAACATATTTTAATGGGCATGGATTTCTAGATCTCATAATCAGAGCAAGCATTGTGTTATCTGGCAAGAGTTTCTGTTACAATCCTTTAAAGACTAAAATCAGATGTTTAAATAACTTTCCAATTTACATCTATTATCTAATTTTCTTCATTCTTTTGATATCCTTTGTTGAAAATCATATCTAAATATGCTCAGTAGCTGCTGATTGGTGGCTGCACATAGATACCTCATGTGATTGGCTCACCCATGTGCATTGCTATTTCTTCAACAAAGGATATCTAAAGAATGAAGGCGTATCCTAGCCACTGCCTCACCAGCCTCTGACGTCACTGCACGTCACTGCCTTGAGGTCACTTTGGTTGAAAACCACTGCTCTAGATTGTCTCAGATAATATTTTGCTATGTCTACATTCTATCACTATGTAAATATGTCATATATTGTGTGCCCCTTGCTAATGTACTCAACACTATGAAATATAGTGGTGGTTTACAAATAAATTCTATTAAACATCATCTTAAGGACAAAAAGATAAATCAATTAGGATAAACCTATGAACACATACTACGCGTTTTGTGCAAATTCAGTTGGACAAAGTCCAAGTATATTACAAATTGTTAAGAAACATCTAACACATACAGTACCTACAATTAAATGAATACAATGTGTGATTAGCCGAGGCTTAAGAGTTATGTTTCCCCAGGACGGATATGTAAAGGTTTATAGCCTATTGTGCCCTATACAGGTGTGTAATGTAAAGTAAAGTATTCTTATAAATATTTCAGCACTCAGTGGTATAGTACATTCCATCACAATGATGATATATTCTCCCTCTGGCACTAACATGCATCAGTGTATGCTAGGAATATTCTAGTATATGCTAAGAATATACTTTGTAGAATTTAGAATTGATTGCATATAAATTAGTCTATCTGCCACTGACAGGGTTAAATAAACTGTGCTTTTGAATCATTAAAGGGACCCTTTAGTCAAAATAAAACTTTTATAATTCAGAAAGGGCATGACATGTTAAACAACTTTCCAACTTACTTTTATCATCAAATTTGCTTTGTTCTATTGGTGTTTTTGTTAAAAGCTGAACCTAGGTAGGCTTAGACTCATAAAGTAATTTCTAAGCTATTGAACCGTCTCTTATCTCAGTGTATTTTGACAGTTTTTCACAGTTATACAGTGCTAGTGCATGTGTGGGTGGAGTTATTTATGAGTCAGCACTGATTGGCTAAAATGCAAGTCTGTCAAAAGAACTGAATAATAATAATAATAATAATAATATATTAATATAACAGTGTTGGTTATGCAAAACTGGGGGATGGGTAAAGAAGGGATTACCTATCTTTTTAAACAATAAAAATTCTTTAGTAGGCTGTCCCTTTAAATAATAGATGGCACATGTCTAATGCTAATATTTTGATAGTGACCCCCTGTGAATATGCATTCACCTTTTATTGCCACTGCCTGATACGTAGACTAAACAACTGTTAGACAAAATAAATCTCAGATCTCTGGCCAGGCCGTGACAGGGTGTCAGTGTCCATTTTAGACAGGAAGCAGATGTTTTTGTCACTTGGAAGCGTCAGAACACTAATATTCCTTAATACAGATGTTGCCTGGCGAGAACGGTGGGAATCTTGGAAAGAAACATCTGCATGGCGGTTTCCTAGTTCTGTAATAGTTTCTTCTTTTTCTCAAACTTGTTCAGCAGCAACTGTCCTTATACGTACAGTAAATTATTTGCCTAAGTACCCCTTAAACACAACATGTAATGTAGTATTGATTTACAAAACACTTTAAAGAAAGAGACATTCCTGCACATCTTAGAACTTGGGTCTATGAACCAGGACAAAAAATATGTAATTGATTTATTCCTGATTGTGAATACAGCAAAATTGTTACAAATATTCAGATCATTATTCTTTTTGCCTCTGGGAAAAAAAAAAAGAAACCAAAATTAAATTTTAGCATACAATAAGGAACTATCAGCTGTGTTTCTGTATCTTATATGATTCCATACACAGTTTACCTGGATCATTTTCTTACAAGCTTTATTTTTAATGTTTTGGCATAGTATATGGAATACAAATCCCAAAATACATCAATTGGATCTGAGCGAATCAGTGACAAGAATTTCATGTCACTGCAATAGTGTACCTCAGCTATAAATAGGGTTGGTTTATTTTGTGTTTGTTTTTGGCATTATTAAAGGGTTTTAACTCTCACACTACAGTTTTCACGTGTGGCGCTTTTGTTTGTATGTGTATGCAGATGTTTGTGTTGCTTATAACTGCTCCAGTGACTATAGAAGATTTGCCACCTGCAAGGAGCAACTGATTTTTAATTGTGCTGGAAAAACAGAACTGTCCTTAGATGTGAGACTTTGGATAAACTTCCATTAAGAATTTACAGGAATATTAAAGAATTACTTTGCCCCTTGAATAAGTGTGACTGGTTATAGCGCTCCTTGTCTGACCATAGAGTCAGGATTTTTATAGAGATATGGTATAGTTAAGCTGGACATTATTATAATATTTCACTATGACACTTTATCCATCACCTTTCACAGTGGCGCTTATTTTAGCAGTACACTCATAGTTGGTTCCAGAAATGAAGTTTTTTTAGGGGCAACATTTGGCTAAGCTTGGTGCAGGGGCCAGGAAACCAGGGACTAAGGGCCATATTCACTAAAAACCACAGTCATGAAGCTTGATGAATCTCATTATGGCAGATCTCACTCAGATCTGTAAAAAAAAAAAAATGGGTCTAAATCTGGAAATCCCAGTAAATAGTGACCTGCCTCCTACATGGCTAGATTACAAGTTTGGCGCTGCTTTTTAACGTCCGCTGGTATTACGAGTCTTGCAGGTACAGGCTCACTGCTCACTTTTTGGCCAGACTTGGAAATACCGCAAATCCACTTACTTCAATTGCGTATCCTATATTTTCAATGTTACTTGCATAGCGCCGGTATTACGGGTCTGACAAAAAGTGAGCGGTAGACCCTCTCCTGTCAAGACTGGTACCGCATTTATAAGTCATTAGTTAAGAGTTTTACACTACAACGCCGTAGCATAAAACTCTTATCTAAAGTGCTAAAAAGTACACTAACACCCATAAACTACCTATTAACCCCTAAACCGAGGACCTCCCACAACGCAAACACTATAATAAAATTTTTAACCCCTAATCTGCTGAACCGGACATCGCCGCCACTATAATAAATATATTAACCCCTAAACCGCCGCACTCCCGCCTCGCAAACACTAGTTAAATTTTATTAACCTCTAATCTGCCGTTCCTAGCATCGCCGCCACCTACCTACATTTATTAACCCTTAATCTGCCGCCTCTAACGTCGCTGCCACTATATTAAAGTTATTAACCCCTAAATCTAAGTCTAACCCTAACCCTAACACCCCCTAACTTAAATATAATTTAAATAAATCTAAATAAAATTGCTATCGTTAACTAAATTATTCCTTTTTAAAACTAAATACTTACCTATAAAATAAACCCTAAGCTAGCTACAATATAACTAATAGTTACATTGTAGCTATCTTAGGGTTTATTTTTATTTTACAGGCAAGTTTGTATTTATTTTAACTAGGTAGAATAGTTACTAAATAGTTATTAACTATTTACTAACTACCTAGCTAAAATAAATACAAAAGTACTTGTAAAATAAAACCTAACCTAAGTTACAATTACACCTAACACTACACTATAATTAAATGACTTACCTAAATCAAATACAATTAAATACAATTAAATAAAATTATCTAAAGTACAAAAAACAAACAAACACTAAATTACAGAAAATAATAAACAAATTCCAAGATTTTTAAACTAATTACACCTAATCTAATCCCCCTAACAAAATAAAAAAGCCCCCCTCAAAATAAAAAAGCCCTACCCTACACTAAATTACAAATAGCCCTTAAAAGGGCCCTTTGCGGGGCATTGCCCCAAAGTAATCAGCTCTTTTACCTGTAAAAAAAGTACAAATCCCCCCTCCATCATTAAAACCAACCACCCACACAACCAATCCTACTCTAAAACCCACCCAATACCCCCTTAAAAAAAACTAACACTAACCCCTTGAAGATCACCTTACCGGGAGAAGTCTTCACCCAACTGGGTCGAAGTCCTCAACGAAGCCGGGAGAAGTCTTCATCCAAGCCGGGCGAAGTGGTCCTCCTGACGGGCAGAAGTCTTCATCCAGACGGCATCTTCTATCTTCATCCATCCGGTGCGGAGCGGGTCCATCTTCAAGACATCCGGCACGGAGCATCCTCTTCCATCGAAGTCTTCTTACTAAATGACGGTTCCTTTAAGTGACATCATCCAAGATGGCGTCCCTTCAATTCCGATTGGCTGATAGAATTCTATCAGCCAATCGGAATTAAGTTAGAAAAAATCCTATTGGCTGATGCAATCAGCCAATAGGATTGAACTTCAATTCTATTGGCTGATCCAATCAGCCAATAGGATTTAGCTGGCATTCTATTGGCTGTTCCAATCAGCCAATAGGATTTTTTCTACCTTAATTTACACCTTAATTCTTCTACCTTAATTTAATTTCTACCTTAATTTACATAATAATAGTAATTTTATTTATATTTATTTAAATTATATTTAAGTTAGTGGGTGTTAGGGTTAGGGTTAGACTTAGATTTAGGGGTTAATAACTTTAATATAGTGGCGGCGACGTTGGGGATGGCAGATTAGGGGTTAATAAGTGTAGGTAGGTTGCGGCGACATTGGGGGCGGTAGATTGGGGGTTAATAAATATAATGTAGGTGTTGGCGATGTTGGGGGCAGCAGATTAGGGATTCATAAGTATAATGTAGGTGGCGGCGGTGTCCGGAGCGGCAGATTAGGGGTTAATAAGTGTAAGATTAGGGGTGTTTAGACTCGGGGTTCATGTTAGGTGTAGACATAAATGTATTTTCCCCATAGGAATCAATGGGGCTGCGTTAGGAGCTAAACGCTGCTTTTTGCAGGTGTTAGGGTTTTTTCAGCCGGCTCTCCCCCATTGATTCCTATGGGGAAATCATGCACGAGCACGTTCAGCCAGCTCACCGCTAACGTAAGCAGCGCTGGTATTGAGGTGGGATGTGGAGCAAAATTTTGCTGTACGATCACTTTTTTACGGATAACGCCGGGTTTGTAAAAACCCATAATACCAGCGCTGTCTGTAAGTGAGCGGTGAGCACAAACTGCTTGTTAGCACTGCACAGCCTCTAACGCAAAACTCGTAATCTAGGTGACAGAAAGTAATGAAGATCTCTGGAATGGAGAATCCTGCAGTTGAAAATGTGACACATAGAAATAGGCACTGATAGCAAAATGTCTTTTGCAACAAATACATATCAAAGTGAGGTGTTTTTAACATACTTTAACTTGCATTAACTTCTAGTTTTGAATACATTTATTTTACTTTCAATATTTTGAGCCAAACTTGCCAGCATATATTTGACAAAATAAATCAGTGAGACTTTAAAAGGCTTAGACCTAGATTTGGAGTTTGGCGTTAGCCGTGAAAACCAGAGTTAGAGGCTCCTAACGCTGGTTTTAGGCTACCGCCGGTATTTGGAGTCACTCAAAATAGGGTCTAACGCTCACTTTTCAGCCGCGACTTTTCCATACCGCAGATCCCCTTACGTCAATTGCGTATCCTATCTTTTCAATGGGATCTTTCTAACTCCGGTATTTAGAGTCGTTTCTGAAGTGAGCGTTAGACATCTAACGACAAAACTCCAGCCGCAGGAAAAAAGTCAGTAGTTAAGAGCTTTCTGGGCTAACGCCGGTTTCTAAAGCTCTTAACTACTGTGCTCTAAAGTACACTAACACCCATAAACTACCTATGTACCCCTAAACCGAGGTCCCCCCACATCGCCGCCACTCGATTAAATTTTTTTAACCCCTAATCTGCCGACCGCCACCTACGTTATCCTTATGTACCCCTAATCTGCTGCCCCTAACACCGCCGACCCCTGTATTATATTTATTAACCCCTAACCTGCCCCCCACAACGTCGCCTCCACCTGCCTACACTTATTAACCCCTAATCTGCCGACCGCAAAGCGCCGCCACCTACGTTATCCTTATGTACCCCTAATCTGCTGCCCCTAACACCGCCGACCCCTATATTATATTTATTAACCCCTAATCTGCCCCCCTCAACGTCGCCTCCTATCAGCCAATCGGAATTAAGGTAGGAATATTCTGATTGGCTGATGGAATCAATCAGAATCAAGTTCAATCCGATTGGCTGATCCGATCAGCCAATCAGATTGAGCTTGCATTCTATTGGCTGTTCCGATCAGCCAATAGAATGCGAGCTCAATCTGATTGGCTGATTCAATCAGCCAATCAGATTTTTCCTACCTTAATTCCGATTGGCTGATAGAATCCTATCAGCCAATCGGAATTTGAGGGACGCCATCTTGGATGACGTCATTTAAAGGAACCGTCATTCGTCGCTCAGTCGTCGGCCAGGATGGATGTTCCGCGGTGGAGGTCTTCAGGATGCTGCCGCTTTGCTCCGGATGGATGCCGCTTGGATGAAGACTTCAATTGGATGGAAGACCTCTTCTGCCCCGCTTGGATGAAGACTTCAGCCGGATCATGGACCTCTTCAGCCCCCCGCTTGGGCTTGGATCAGGACATCGGAGGAGCTCTTCAGGACGGATCGGTGAACCTGGTATGGTGAAGATAAGGTAGGATGATCTTCAGGGGCTTAGTGTTAGGTTTATTTAAGGGGGGTTTGGGTTAGATTAGGGGTATGTGGGTGGTGGGTTGTAATGTTGGGGGGCTTGGGTATTGTATGGTTTTTTTTACAGGCAAAAGAGCTGTATTTCTTGGGGCATGCCCCGCAAAGGGCCCTGTTCAGGGCTGGTAAGGTAAAAGAGCTTTGAACTTTAGTAATTTAGAATAGGGTAGGGCATTTTTTTATTTTGGGGGGCTTTGTTATTTTATTAGGGGGCTTAGAGTAGGTGTAATTAGTTTAAAATTGCTGTAATATTTTTCTTATGTTTGTAAATATTTTTTTATTTTTTGTAACTTAGTTCTTTTTTATTTTTTGTACTTTAGTTAGTTTATTTAATTGTATTTATTTGTAGGAATTGTATTTAATTAATTTATTGATAGTGTAGTGTTAGGTTAATTGTAGGTAATTGTAGGTAGTTTATTTAATTAATTTATTGATAGTGTAGTGTTAGGTTAAATAGTAACTTAGGTTAGGATTTATTTTACAGGTAATTTTGTAATTATTTTAACTATTTTAGCTATTAAATAGTTCTTAACTATTTAATAGCTATTGTACCTGGTTAAAATAATTACAAAGTTGCCTGTAAAATAAATATTAATCCTAAAATAGCTATAATATAATTATAATTTATATTGTAGCTATATTAGGATTTATTTTACAGGTAAGTATTTAGCTTTAAATAGGAATAATTTATTTAATAAGAGTTAATTAATTTCGTTAGATTTAAATTATATTTAAGTTAGGGGGGTGTTAGTGTTAGGGTTAGACTTAGCTTTAGGGGTTAATACATTTATTAGAATAGCGGTGAGCTCAAGTCGGCAGATTAGGGGTTAATAATTGAAGTTAGGTGTTGGCGATGTTAGGGAGGGCAGATTAGGGGTTAATACTATTTATGATAGGGTTAGTGAGACGGATTAGGGGTTAATAACTTTATTATAGTAGCGCTCAGGTCCGGTCGGCAGATTAGGGGTTAATAAGTGTAGGCAGGTGGAGGCGACGTTGTGGGGGGCAGATTAGGGGTTAATAAATATAATATAGGGGTCGGCGATGTTAGGGTAGCAGATTAGGGGTACATAAGTATAATGTAAGTAGCGGCGGTTTACGGAGCGGCAGATTAGGGGTTAATAATAATATGCAGGGGTCAGCAATAGCGGGGGGCGGCAGATTAGGGGTTAATAAGTGTAAGGTTAGGGGTGTTTAGACTCGGGGTACATGTTAGAGTGTTAGGTGCAGACGTAGGAAGTGTTTCCCCATAGCAAACAATGGGGGCTGCGTTAGGAGCTGAACGCAGCTTTTTTGCAGGTGTTAGGTTTTTTTTTCAGCTCAAACAGCCCCATTGTTTCCTATGGGAGAATCGTGCACGAGCACGTTTTTGAGGCTGGCCGCGTCCGTAAGCAACTCTGGTATCGAGAGTTGAAGCTGCGTTAAAAATGCTCTACGCTCCTTTTTTGGAGCCTAACACAGCCTTTATGTGGACTCTCAATACCAGAGTTATTTTTATGGTGCGGCCAGAAAAAAGCCGGCGTTAGTTTTTCGGGTCGTTACCGACAAAACTCCAAATCTAGCCGTTTGTGAATACCATGACAACTGTGAGAGAACTTTAGACACACATTTAAGGAACATATCTGTCTAGCTTACTCACTGAGATTGTGAGACTCATTTTACATTGAAAAAAATACAAAGAATAATTTGTATTTTGTACTTTGAGTATGATTTATACTTTGTACTTTAAATAAGATTTCTACTTAGTACTTTAAATACAGTTTTTACTTTATATTATGAAATTACATTTTTTACTTTGTGGTTTCAATGTTTTTTCATCAGTTTACAGACCCATGAGATATTTTTATTTTTCAATGCCCCCCCCCCCCCCCCTTCAGCTGAACATACATTTGCAAATTATATTGCAACATTTTTATGCTTTCTAAAAAAACTGTTCTCCATTGCCCAAGCAATCATGAATAGCCACTATCTCTTCACCATAGCTCACACAGCTCATTCATCACAAGAGACAATTCAAATGTAGGAACAGATAAGAGTCACAAGGGGCAAGATCCAATAAATATGGGAGGTGATCCAACAATCTCAATCCAGCCTCAGCCATGGCAACAAAGGACAATGTCACTATTTTTATGGAACTGCACTTTCTGACTTGTCTTGTCTCTTCTCTTTAATTGCTTTGCACAATTTTCCTATCAAGCTGGAGTAGTAATCACTTGTTATAGTTTCTCCACAGTGCAGGAAGTCCAGCATCAAAATTCCACCTGTATCCTAAATAGGGTTGCCACCTCAGCCATGTTTTCCTGGACACTTATGAGTTACACATGCTGCAGGGTGTGCAGGGAGGAACATGTATTGTGTTTCTGGACAGCACTATTCATATTCCTCCCTGCACACCCTGCAGCATGTGTAACTCATAAGTGTTCTGTATTTTAAGGGACGGGTGGCAACCCTAATCCTAAAACACAGATGGCACAAACTTGCCACTGCTTGAATGCCAAATTTCCTAGGCAGAAGAGAGCAATGGTTCCAAATCACCTACAGAAGTTGTCATGATTCCTTTAAATGTGTGTCACAAGTTCTTCTGAACTCACCAATCCTAGCTTCTTCTGGTCTGCAGTCAACACTCAGGCACCCATCATGCTGGCAATTCTCTCTAGACTAAAACATCCATTACATTTGGCTGTACTGTGCTATATGATATACCTGTGGATTGTATGGTGTATGGTCACCCGTCACCATGTCATGAAGTTTTTCCCCCACAGTTTCTTCTGTTTTTATGAGACCAGACCAAGTAATATCTTCACATGACTCTCACCCAAGCTTAAAAGGACAATAAAGTCAAATTTAAACTTTCATGATTTGGATACAACATGCTTTAAGACAATCTCTGAGGGGCCTTGTAAGGTTGACAAAGAGCTTTAGAGAATTGGACTCTTTGAGTAGAGTCATGACCGTTAAAAAAAAGGAGTCTTATGAATCTTATATATATTGTATGTATGGATACAGCAATAAACATACAGAAATAAACACAAATAAATCTAAATAACTAACTACAGACAAACATGTATAGTAAAAGTCAAACTCTTAGGATAGACTGGTTAAAAAGAGAATGAAAGCAGAGCTGACAACTAAAAAAGTAAATGTTAAATTGATTTTAGACTTCAGTCTCATTTTTATTTTAAAGCTTTATTTTATATATAAACCTGCAGATAAGGGTCATTGCTCAGCTTGAGAATAGACCAGAAATGCTACCTGGAATGCAATATGTAAGGTTTATACCATAATTAAGTTTGGCCTTATTTAAACAGTTTTGCATTGTATTAATTGCCTTAAGGCACCGAATGAAGTACAAGAGGAATCTGTTAGTTTTAATATTTCTGCTGTAAAGTATAACAATGTGCATTAAAGTTGCTCACTACATATGTGTATTTCTTTTCAGAATGCTAAAATAAACAAATGTTCCCTATTTTTTGCATTTCTCAGAACTACAATAAACATTGTCCCCACTAATGTTTCAAGAAACAAATGCATGCAGGAAAGAAAAGTAGATTCTTTTGTGTGGATATAATTACACGTTTCACATTTACACTATTTAAGAATTATCCAGAGATGGCATTGTTAGTTGACTGACTCCTGTTTCAGCCAGTAAGCAGCTAAGCGTCACTTTTCTTTTTGGCCTGTTCTGACTCCATTTGGGAATTACTCAAAAATGTAACAAAGATGCCTGCCTGAAAGTTTTGTTTCACTCAATTCTCGGCTTGCTTGCCTTGCTAGTACCATTATAAACACACAATAAGGCAAAATGAGATAGGAGAGAGCAAATGTATGAAGAATAACAGAGAGAGAGAGAGAAGAAGAAGAAGATAACATAGGGAAGAAGAGAGAGAGAGATTTAAAAAAATGTCATGAAAAAACAATATGTTTAGTGCTGCTGCTGGCTTGTAGCAGTCACATTAGATACAACTTTAACTTTATGTAAGGTTAACCTGTCCTGCTGCTCCTCTTCTGCATGGAAGATATTCCCAATAGGACAAAACAAGTGAATATGTTTCTATTAAAAAGCGTATTACAAATGACCATATGAACAAATATCAGACAAAAAGAAAAAATGTGCTTTAATTTTGAATAATTTGTCTGCCCCAAAAGAACAATTTTTTGTCACATATGAAAAATTTGTTTGCCCCATGCAAAACAGCAAGTGAACAAACAAATACATTTCTAATGACCCCATGAACGAACATCAGACAAAAAAAAAAAGATATTTTTTTTCATGGTGAACGATTCAAATATTTTGTCAGGGCACATGACTATTTCTTATATAATTTCTCTATTGCATTGTAAACAAAAGTTTATCATCATTTGAATATACAATCGTCAGTTGTTTTGTTAAATCTGTCAATATGAAGCGTTGCAACTATCAATATCAAAGTGGGATCTTTTGAGTAATCAGTGCACAGAATTACATATACACTAGTTGTGGGTCCAGATTCAACTACAACCAGATGTTCCAGCCAAATGTAAGAATGTTTATGGTTCAGCACTAAAATGTGTCTTAGTCTGCAAAAAATTCAAATTAAAAAAGCATTTTCGCCAAAGCTCCTGGTCTTCAGTAATCAGACCCTCATTTTGTTATGTAAATACTTATAAAAATAGCTTGTTTTGATGGGGTCCTATCTATATGGCAGACAGAACCATTTAAAACCCACTACCATTTGCTTTCATAATTCAGATAGAGCTTTCAGTTTTAACCTACTTTCTAATTTACTTCTATGATCAAATGTTATCAAACGTAGGGACATAAGCTTAGGAGTATGCACATATCTGCAGCACTTTATGGCTCCAGTTTTGCAAGAATGTTATCTGTTTGCAAGAGAGCTAAATTGCTGCACTTTTTCCTGCCATGTAGTAGTGCTCCAGATGCCTACCTAAGTATCTCTTCAACAAAGAATACCAAGGGAACAAAGCAAACTTGATAATAGTAAAAAAAAAATTGGAAACTTTTATAAAATGGTATTCTCTGAGGGATATTTATCAAGCCGTCAACCGCAAATACACTGGAATTCCGCAGCGTAATTGTGGCGAGCCTGATTCGACCCATTTATCAAAGTCTACAGACTGGCAAAAGTTTAAATCTGTGACATAACATAGGATCCGCCGGTCTCAATCCGACACAGATCAATGCTTACGTCATTACAGATGTTCCAAATACACATTCATCACTATCTGAAAACTTTTGCAATTATCACATTTCTAACAGGTACGTTCGCCACTATTCCGGCCCAGCGTACCTGGTTTTCAATCCGCCACCCTGGAGGCCGCGGATGCCATAGGAATCAATGGGGGTCTGAAAGCAGCGAAAGCTTATGTTCGATGCTGCCAGATATCCCATTGATTTCTATCACCCTATCATAACCCCCGAGTCTAAACACCCCTAATCTACTGCCCCCAACATCACCACCATATACATAATGTTATTAACCCCTATCCCGCAGCTCCCCGACACCACCGCAACTAAATAAATGTATTAACCCATATCCCGCAGCTCACGGACCCGCCGCAACTAAATAAATGTATTAACCCCTATACCGCCACTCGCGGTAATAAAATGATTAACCCCTAAACCCCTGGCCTCCCACATCACTACCACTAACTAAACCGATTAACCCCTAAACCACCAGCCCCCCACATCGCGATAAACTAAATTAAGCTATTAACCCCTAACCTAAGAAACCACTAACTTTACATTATAATTACCTCATCCCTATCTTAAAATAAATTAAAACTTACCTTTAGAATTAAAATAAACTATATTAAACTATTAATAAACCTACCCTATTATACTAAAATTACATTAAACTTTATTAAACTATTAATTAAACTACCCTAACTATTATACTAAAATTACATTAAACTAACAATTAAATTAACTATATTACATATTTAAAAACCTAACCCTGCTCAAATTATTTAAATCTACAATTAAAAATTACTAAGTTACAAAAAAATAACAACTATGTTTCAAAAAATAAAAAATACTAAGTTACAAAAAATAAAAAACACAGTATCAAAAATAAAAAACAATTACACCTAATCTAATAGCCCTATCAAAATAAAAAAGCCCCCCCCCCCCAAAAAAAATAAAAAAAAACCCTATCCTACAATAAACTTCCAATGGCCCTTAAAAGGGCCTTTTGCTGGGCATTGTCCCAACGAAATCAGCTCTTTTACCTGTAAAAAAAAATACAAACACCCCCCCCAACAGTAAAACCCACCACCCACACAACCAAACCCCCCAAATAAAAACCTATCTAAAAAACCTAAGCTCCCCATTACCCTGAAAAGGGCATTTGGATGGGCATTGCCCTTAAAATGCCATTTAGCTCTTTTACTGCCCAAAGTCCCTAACCTAAAATGAAAACCAACCCAATAAACCCTTAAAAAAACCTAACAATAACCACTGACGATCCACTTACAGTTTTCGAAGACCGGACATCCATCCTCATCCAAGCGGCAGAAGTCCTCAGCGAAGCAGGCAGAAGTCTTCATCCAAGCGGGCCGAAGTCTTCATCCAAGTGGGCAGAAGTCTTCATCCAGACGGCATCTTCTATCTTCATCCATCTGGCAGGTCCATCTTCAAGACATCCGGCGCAGAGCATCCTCTTCTTACGACATCTCTTGAAGAATGAAGTTTCCCTTTAAATGACGTCATCCAAGATGGCGTCCCTTACATTCCGATTGGCTGATAGAATTCTATCAGCCAATAGGAATTAAGGGGGGAAAATCCTATTGGCTGTTGTAATCAGCCAATAGGATTGAGCTTGCATTCTATTGGCTATTCCAATCAGCCAATAGAATGCAAGCTCAATCCTATTGGCTGATTGGATCAAAAGTTTATTAGATAGATTTTTATTTGGTTGTGTGGGTGGTGGGTTTTACTGTTGAGGGGGTGTTTGTATTTTTTTTTACTGGTAAAAGAGCTGATTTCTTTTTTATAACTTAGTGTTTTTTATTTTCTGTAACTTAGTATTTTTTATTTTTTGTAACTTAGTTGTTATATTTTTGTAACTTAGTAATTTTTAATAGTAGATTTAAATAGTTTGAGTAGGGTTAGGTTTTTAAATATGTAATATAGTTAATTTAATTGTTAGTTTAATGTAGGTTTAGTATAATAGTTAGGGTAGGTTAATTAATAGTTTAATATAGTTTATTTTAATTCTAAAGGTAAGTTTAAATTTATTATAAGATAGGGATGAAGTAATTATAATGTAAAGTTAGCGGGTTGTTAGGTTTAGGGGTTAATAGCTTAATTTAGTTTATGGCGATGTGGGGGGCTGGCGGTTTAGGGGTTAATAGGTTTAGTAACTGGTAGTGATGTGGAAGGCCAGGGGTTTAGGAGTTAATACATTTATTTAGTTGCGGTGGGGTCCGGGCGAGGCGGGATAGGGGTTAATACTTGTTGTAGTGGGGTCCAGGAGCAGTGGGATAGGGGTTAATAACTTTATTTATTTGTGGTGGGGTTCGGGAGCGGCGGGATAGGGGTTAATAACTTTATTTAGTTGCAGCGGGGTCGGGAGCAGCAGGATAGGGGTTAAACATTTTAGTATAGTTGCGATGTTTAGTGACAGGGTATAAATAAAGTTGGGAAAAAGCCGAATAGGAGCGAGATCGATGACTGTTAGTTAACAGCAGTCCGCTGCTCATCGCCCCGTACTTGGTGCGCTGCTTTTTGACAGAATTTTTTATAAATAAGGAGAGCGTATTCATGTCCGCGGCTGCTATGTTAGGCGAGGGTATTGGTGCCGTCGAATTCAACAAAGTTTACGGCTTGATAATTCGGCCTCCAGAGGTCTGAATCACAAAATAAACATTTTTGGTTTTATATCCTTTAACATAGATTTATGAATAAATAGCTTCTCACTTCCATAGTACATAAAGGGACAGAAAACCCATATGTAAATCACTTAAAGGGACACTCAAGTCAAAATAAACTTTTATGATTCAGAAAGAGCAGCAGTTTTAAGACACTTTCCAATTTACTTCCATTATAAAAAAATTCACAGTCTTTTTATATTCACACTTTTTGGGGAACAAGATCCTACTGAGCATGTGCATAAGCTCAAGGGTATACGTATACTAGTCTGTGATTGGCTGGTGTTTGTCACATGACACAAGGGGCCAGAAAATTGGCTATAAAATAAATTTGTCAGACAAAAAATCTACTTCTTATTTGAAATTCAGAGTAGGTGTTAAATCATTGTCTTTTTATTATGCACTTGTTAATTATGCAATTCTACTGCATTGGGTGGTCCTTTAAAATCGATACAGCATAACTGTAAAAAGCTGACAAGAAAATATAACATGGACATGTAAAAAGGAAGACATTTTGCGGTAGATTTATCATACCCCGGGCGGACATGATTCGCTATAGCGAATCATGTCCGCCCTGCATTGCTAAATGCCGACAGCATATGCAGATTTGCGGCAAATCGGCCTCTAGCAGGGGGTGTCAATCAATCCGATCGTATGAGATTGGGCGGATTGCTGTCCACTGCCTCAGAGGTAGCGGACGAGTTAAGGAGCAGCAGTCTTGAGACCGCTGCTTCTTAACTCCTGTTTCCGTCGAAGGTTCGCACGGGAACAGTTACATTCAGGGCCATTTGGCCCTTGTTAAATCGGCCCCTTTACCTACAAATTCTGAGTAGGTGCTTTGTGACCCAGAGATAATCCTTTTACTGTCATCTGCATTTCAAAAACCATGGTTAAAAAAATAAACAAAATAACAGCCACTCAGCTTCATCACACTTTAATGTGATCTTGTGAGATTTCATAGAAAACTTCCTTAAACCAAGGAGGGAAATAACAAAGGAGCATGGATCTGTCATGTGTGCCTGCACATGCCAGATCCATGCTCCTTTGCAAGTCCTAGGACTAGCATCCGGATTGGTTGCTTAAAATCCATTTACAATACGCACCCACCTGCTGGAGGGGCTGCGGGCAACTGGGAACTCAGGCGCAAATTTGGTGGTCTTGTCCCAAGATGGCCCCAGTTTGGCTCCAGATCTCTGACATCTTACACGTAGGTATCACCCCTACTCTGAGCCCACAAACCTGCCTACTACATTTAGACTTTCCAAACCTTCCCCCAGCACGCAAAGCTCTAGCCATTTATATACTTATGTCAAGTAAATTAGAAATTGCGAAAGCTTGGAAACAGCTCGCCCCCTCCCTCCATCTCACAGATTTTGTCCACTGTTAGTTTTCTCATAAAAATGGAAGCATATTCTTACTCAGCACTGGACAAACTAGATTTCTACCACGAGATCTGGTCACCCTGGTGGGTAAAATTCCCAAACTGAAAGATACCAAAACACCCGACTCACTGCCATGATCCTTTCCCCTAACAGCGACGGTCTCTCGACCCTCCCCACCTTCTCTCCTAATACCTCCTTCTCCTTACTCTTTTATCTACTTCTTATTAAACTATGAGAATTTATGTATGTCTGTATATAACCTTCTTAATTTGGGAAAAAGAAAAGAAAAAAGAGAAAGGTTTATGTTTGAGATTGCCCCTGTTGTTGCATCTATTTGTTTTGTATTGCTGACATTGTTGCATATTGTCGGTTTGTATGTTATTTGTGAAATTTCTCAAATAAAATATATTTAAAAAAAAAAAAAAAAAATGAAAAAAATCCATTTACAATAGGATGCAGCTACTTAGGAAATTTTGAGGTAAAATATCTTTTTTTTATCTGGAGATGCTCAGGTAATATTACATATAAACAATGTTGTATGTTCATTTTCTCCAGACTTCTAAAATAAATAAAAAAGATGAACATTTGATATGTGCACAGACTCAGCAAATCATTTATCACCCAAAAAATATTTTCTTCCATCCAAAATTAGCTCATGTGCGTGTTTGGTTCGGATGAATTTTGACAAAATTATTCATTTGTTAACGGAAATTCATTAGTTCCTATGGAGAACATTTTCAAGTTTTCAACAGCTTAAACTTAAATAACATTAAAGCGACTGACGACTGAATAGTTTAAAACTGTAAATTTAAAGCCTTTCCTTCCTGCATAAAAAAAATCCCATCTTTATAAGTCACGGTTTTAAGCCTTCTCTAAGTCAAACAGGATAATCTTCCTGGGGTCATTCTGAAGTAATATGTGTGTGTATAGATATATGTTTTACAAATAATTCTTTAGATTTATATATAGAAATCTATATTTTAAAATAAATAGAACATTTTCTTCTATGTTAAGAATTTGAATTGTAAAATATTCATAATTCATGATGAGTTTAGTGCACTTGATTAAACGCGGTCGGGTTAGCTCATGAGTGATAAGTGATCCATTGAAGTCTATAGGGAGAAGAAGATAACGAAGTCGCGGTATACGAAATCTAGACGTTAGTGCACGTCAGATTTTCTTGCACCCGAAGAATTACTTTTAACTTGTAATACGCGTGCTAACCTGCGTGTGCAAAAAGCTTGCTTCTATCTAGTGGTGTTTACGCTACTTGTGATCTAGCGCATTGTGTATACATAGAATATTACTTATACATTTAATATTAATCTTATTAAGGTATATGCTTGAACATCTAGATGCCCAAAACGTAGAGATCTAATTGAGAATGCTTAGAAGTAATATGAGAAGATGACTTTACTGAAAGAGTAGTGGATATAGGGCGCAACCGCCATTTAAAAGCTGTAGCTGCAAATACAGTGAGGCAATTCATATATACTCAAGAACAAGATACTGATTGTAAAAATAGGTACAGAACTGTTTTTTTTTAAATATTTTAAACCTCTTGGTAGCAGCACAAATTATTGTATATTATTCAGGGTACAAGTCGAGCGGGAACGCATGGGAACGGAGTTCCTGCACTATTTTTGCAGGAGGAACTAAGTTCCCTCTGGACAGGGAACAGAAACACTTCGCTAAACACTGCTGCTGTTGGGAGGAGCTGAAACACAGTCTGGTTAGATGGATAGTGAGATTCTCTAGTAATGGGCAGTAACACTTCCTACAATACACTAAATACAAGCCTGTCAGCAGCCCTGCTGTGTGATCACCCTGCAATGTGTGGAACACATGGTACTTACATTTCTGTGTGGCTTGCTCTGGGGTTATTGAGCTCCCCTCAGCAGAAATAGGACTATTGCATCTTAAGAGGCTAAGACTCTGTGACAGAGGAGGATTCTCAGGCCAAAAGGCAACCATTTAACCCTTCATTGGATTTAATTTGCTTTCATTAAACAAAGTGTATAGATTAGATACATATAAATACAGTGTGTGTGTGTGTGTGTGTTTATAAAACAATTGTTTGGGGGTGGAAGTCTTGGTGAGTTCCCACACTTTGACCCCTGATATTATTGTAGCTTTCTCTGGCAGCCAAATGGTTAAGCCATACAGGAAATGGGCAGTCGGCATCTGATTGTAATCAGTTTGCTAAATGTAAAAGCTTTTTGACAGGGGTTGTTCTGCACTTCCCTAGTTACTGGCCCTATTCAGTGCATAGTCTATTAGGTTCTGGGTTTGTAGCTAAGGGCTAGATTTATCAATGCTGAGGGGTACAGGGGCGCGTATACGCGCCCCTGTACGCCTCAGCTCGCCTGTGGCGGGGCGAAATTACCCGCAGGTAATTAACATTGCACACGAGCGCAATTTTGCGCTCGCGTGCAATCCCACCCCCTGCCCGCGCACAGCCAATCACGCGCGGGCAGGAGCTGTCAATCTCCTCGGTCGGACTCGACCAAGGAAATTTCATTTCGCCACAATAGAGGTGGCGAAGATGTTAGGGAAGCAGCAGTCTGATGACCGCTGCTTGATAAATTGCGGCGAGCAAGTTCTTGTGAGAACTTGCTGCCGCAAGGGCTTGATAAATCTTTCCTGGAATCTCACATGCCTGGGATGGTTCTACTGTGCATCATCACCTATTTGTTTTGTGCACCAGTCGCTGTGGTTCGTGTTCTATAAAACCCCATGTGGGTTCCTGTGCTCAGATGAATCACTCCAGGTGCGCACTATAGAAATAACCCCTCACTGAGCCCGAGCGGGAATCAATAAATAAAGGGCTTCTGTTTGTTTTCACCTAGGCACAAACACAAATTTGGAGTGGGCATATGAGGAAGAGAATGTGAGTGCTGAGGTCTCATAAAACCTGCAGGGAGTAGATTTATTAAAGCACTCAATGTTCTAACCAATCACAAACCTGAATATTAATCTCTGTTCTAACTAATAGCTGGTTTCCATAACTATCCGCTCTCTTGTGAAGTGCACCCACCATACACATTATATACAATCAGGACTTTCATGTGATACCCTATATGGGTATATAAAATAACAACAGATAGGAATTTAAAGGGACATTCCAGCTAAAATTGGAACCATATAGATGAATTTCAGTTTTGAATAGAAGCATTTTTGTCATATACACATTTTAGCAAAAATGCTTCTAATAAAAGCTATAGCTGTTTCAAAAGTGTATTTAAGCATGCTCCATGCACCAGCATTTTTAAAACAACACTTGCTCAGACAGCCTAAGGTGCTTGTGCCATCTGGTAAAGACTCATTTGTTAAATGCTGACATGATACAGGCCCTACTGGCGCTCTGACCAGCTGCAGTATTTAAAATGCTGGTGCACTGAGAATATCTAGCTATGCTTCACGTGCACGTGCAGAGAAAAATGTTAACACTAAAACAGCCATAACTTTTACTAGAAGCTTTTTTGTCAATACATTTAAATTACAAATATGTTTCTATTCAAATATGTAATTTAATACTAGAAAATGGGGAAAAGTTTTTTTTTGGACCATTTCCTTATAATAAAGAAAATATTTTAACTCCACTAATGTAACTAAAGAAACATAACACAAATTAAAGGGACAAAAACCCACACATTTGTATTTTATGATTCAGACAGAGCATAACATTTTAAAACAACGTTTCAATTTACTTCATATATAAATTTTGCTTCCTTCTCTTGGTATTCTTTATTGAAGGAGCAGCAATGCGCTACTGGGAGCTAGCTGAGCACATCAGTAAGCAAATGACAACAGGTATATATGTGCAGCCACCAATCATTTGCTAGCTCGCAGCTCCTGAGCCCACCTAGGTATCCTTTTCAGAAAATGATAACAAGAGAATAAAGCAAATTAAAAAATAGAAATAAATTGAAAAGTTTGTTCTGAATCATGAAAGAAATAATTTGGGTTTCTTTAATTCTTCACAGACACAACTTATACCACTGCCCACTCTCTGAACTTGAAAACTGGCGCACGGACCCTCACAGCATATGTGTGTATGCCTCTGAAAAACAGTAATCATTTTATTAGAAGCATTTTTGCTAATGGATGTATATTGCAAAAATGCTTCTATTTTAACTTAAAATGCACCCATGAACATTTACATTTGAACCATTATATCCCTTTAAACTATTCATCTACAGAGATCTCGAGGGACGTTGATAATGATTTTCATAGAAACAAATGTTCTAAAGATTTAGAATATACCCCATAATAAAACAAACAAAAAGTGATAATCAGGCCCCTCCCGCCATTAAATTCAGGAAATATAAAATGCCTGTGACCAAATCAAAGGTTTAACCAACAATTAAAGGGAAAAAAATATCAAATTCTGGAACCTTTTTTCTTTCTTTAAAATGCTGCAAATTGCCTACACTATTCACTGATTTCCAGGTAACAGAATCTGCTTTTTGGCCTCTCTAGGGAGTGTGGGAAAAGCATATTTTTTTTACACAGAAGTAAGAGATGTTTAATTTCCTTTAAAGGGAAATTGCTCATATATAATATGGGTCTATAAGAAAAGTACTATATTAAGAAGACAATTAGACCATCAGTATTTTTACATATAGGGCTAGATTACAAGTGGAGCTCTAAATTATTGCGTGCCCGTACAAGTAACTGGTTATTGCTACTGCAAGCTCGCAGTAGCAATTAGTGCTTATAAAATTAACCAGAGATCAGATCTCTGGTTAATTTTATAAATGTGCCCCAAATGTCCCCAAAATACAGTCTAGCATACTTTATTAAAAAAATAAAGATAGCAGCGTCTATATTTTTTAATAAAATGACTGCGTGCGCTGGTAATTACACAGTGGAGAGCAAATATCACTTTCATGAAAGCGATATTTAGCTCTCCACTTGTAGAGCCCATATTTTACAGGGCAGGCAGCTGAAGTACTGGACTGTCCTGTTAAATACTGGACACTGGCAACCCTACAGACTGGGGCTATAGGTCCGCCACCCCCACCTAACATATTGACGACCCTCTATCAGTTCCTTGTACCCTCTTCTGGATTATTTGCCTACGCAGTGCTTTTTTACAGCCATAAAACTAGAATTCTTGTAAATGAAATAAAAGTATGACAGGGAACACACACCTGCCTTTTCCTACACATAGCTGATGTTGTCTGGGCATGTAATTCCTAATGCAAAAATCCTGTTTATACATATTGTGTTTTTGAACATACAAGTCTAAAGCTGTGTATTAATTGTGGCTGGCTGAGTAACGCCAGGTATTTTAATTATTAAGAGCCAGATCTGCTGAAAACAGTGCTTATACTACTAATACGTTTTTTTTAGTGTGTTAATTGCTGGTAATTGCTACATCTGACACCATCCTCTCTGATTAAGACATGTATAAATCAGAAGATATGTTATGTGAGTCACTCGTGGCCTGAAGGCATCGAAAAGTGGAACTTCCCTCTTCGTTTGGATGATCTCATTGTTGTGGATCCCACACAGGTCACGATGCCTACCTGAGCCAATCCCATAACAGCTGGGGAGGTTACGCCTTGAGTCCTGGGCACAGCTGGGGAATGAAGGGGCACAAGTATAAGCTCAGCAATTGTTTTGGAAAAGTTGCATGGAAACATGAAATGTGATTAAACTAAGGGGCCACTACGCACATTTATTCCTCCAATTAAAAAAACAGCAAACACCTTGCAATTACAAGATGTTTTTTTTTCTGCACTCTTGCAATAAAGTAACATACTGGGCTAGTTTGACAATATTTGCACTGTATTAAAGGGACAGTCTACAATAGAATTGTTATTGTTTTAAAAGATAGATAATCCCTTTATTACCAATTCCACAGTTTTGCATAACAAACACAGTTATATTAATACACTGTTTACCTCTGTGATTACCTTCTATCTAAGCACCCTGGATAGTGCTTGCTTAATGGTAGCTGACATTTAGCCACCAATAAGCAAGCATAACCCAGGTTCTCAACCAAAAATGGGCCGGCTCTTAAGCTTTAGATTCCTGCTTTTTAAATAAAGATAGCAGGAGAATGAATAAAAATAATAATAGGAGTAAATTAATTATTAATAGGAGTAAGTTGCTTAAAATTGCATGTTCTATCTGAATCATAAAAGAAAAAAATTGGGTTTAGTATCCCTTTAATGTCCCGTTAAATGTTTCAAGCATTATTTTGGACTATTCCTCACGTACGTATGTTGTGAATATGACTACATAACTCTTCAAGGGACATGGTAATGCAAAAATAAAATGCTTTTATTAATTATTTCTAATTCACTGCATCTATCTATCTATCTATCTATCTATCTATCTATCTATCTATCTAATCTATCATCTATCTATATCTGTCTCTATCTATCTATCTATCTGTCTGTCTGTCTGTCTGTCTCTCTCTATCAATCTATCCATCCATCATATCTCACTGCCTGTATCTATCTATCTATCTATCTATCTATCTATCTATCTATCTATCTATCTATCATCTATTATATCTTGCTGTCTGTCTGTCAATCTATCTCGCCAGGAATCGGAATGTCTGTCCATTCATCTATATCTATTCATCTGTCTGTTTTGACAGAGGGGAGAAAAGATGGGGTCACACCACATAACAGAAAATGCAATAGTGATTTAGAGAGGCTGCTCTGGTATTTTAATCACACAGTACAGACACACTGGCGAGATACAGTCATGCGTAACCTTTTTACACTTCAGTCACTATTTTTTGTCTCTTTCTATATTTTGAAGTGTGAAATCAGACTGTGTTGTGATGTGTCGCAGACACCTCCGCTTCTGTTTCCATAGTGACAGAATCTACACTGTGTATAGCGGCAGGACCACAAGGGATGAACAAGAATAAGGGACAATGTGTCTAGCATTACAAGTAATCGCTCTTGTTATACTCTTTCTAAATATTCATAGAAGACCATCAATCGCAATTAGACTCATTCAGTTGGCCAGCAATTGAAGTAGTATAGCTGCCTCCAGCAGGTGGACAGAAATTTAAAGGGACATGAAACCCAAAGTTTTTCCTTCATGATTAAACAACATTCCAATTTACTTCTATTATTTAATTTGCTTCATTCATCAGAAAGCCTTTGTTGAAGAAATAGCAATGCACAAGGGTGTGCCAATTACACGAGGCATCTATGTGCAACCACCAATCAGCAGCTACTGAGCCTATTTAGATATGCTTTTCAACAAATGATATCAAGAGAATGAAGCAAATGAGCTAAGAGAAGTAAATTGGAAAGTTGTTTCGTCTCCCTTTAATGGAGCCGTGTACTGTACGTGATTCTCTGCTTTAATGTGTTCCCAATGATCTGTTTTACATGCTGTAATATATCAAATTGTTTATGAATAGCTCCTTTCCCTATATTTTGTCAAATCAAATAGCTGGTTTTCCTTGTATCCCCACCTTTACTAAAAATATGAATACGTTAGTATTCTCTACAGAACAAGCTATGTAAATGAAAGACAGCAAGCAGCAACCAACTTTCTCAATGGTTAGCGGAAGCGATAGGTAATAACAATTTCCTTTTCAGTTCCTCTAAGTATTGACCATTGTGTGTAGATATAGGATGGGAAAGCCTCAATATACAGAAATAAATAAAATATTTCCTAATCCTATCTATCTTTCTAAACATTTAAATTTCTGCAAGCTCAGCCCAATTATGAGCTAGATTACGAGTGTCGCGCTAAGTGACTCTTTGCATGCATTAGAAGTAGCGCACGCATTACGAGTTGAAAGTAAACGCGTTGGGTTAGTGCGAGTTCAGAGCTCTGGTTAACTGTTACGCTCGACTAAAAAGTTGCACAAAACACATCAAAAATACATTATAGAGTTACACTAATAATAGCACTGTATAATAATAATTATTAAAAAAAATTGCATAAAAAAAGTTATGAAGTCTCAGGTGTTAGAAAGAAAAGGCAGGCAAAGGGGTTTAACATAGAGATACATGCATATACATGTCTAAATCTGAATATGTATATATAAATGTATATGTATAAGTGCATTGGAGGTGCCCTTTGCAGTCAAGTAACTGAAAACACGAAAAATCATATTTATGCAATATTCATACTTAATCATTTGTTTAACTGTGTATTTACTGCAAATATTTCACATTCCAATGTTCTTCACATAAGGAATATGCTCTACGTATTTTTCCATAGATATTCCTAGATTTATCTATATATATATATGCCAGGTAAGCGCACTCTCACAAACAAAAAATCTTCTTAGGACCAGGGTGCAGTATTCAAGGTATATGAAACAAAAAAGAATGCACTCTCTGTATTGTACAATAAAGGTGTGATTGTGTAAATACAGAGAGTGCATTCCTTTTTGTTTCATGTATATATATATATATAAATGAAGGAAAGCACTCTCTGGTCTTTTGGTGAATATTTAATCAAACGTGACGTTTTGGGGGGACACTCCCCTTCCTCAGAAACGTCACACTTGATTAAATATTCACCAAAAGACCAGAGAGTGCTTTCCTTCATTTATATACATATCCGCTAGCACCCCGGCATTTAAACTTTGGAAGTGAGAGTGCTCTCTTTGAATTATATATATATATATATATATATATATATATATATATATATACATATATACATAGAGGAATAATTATTTAAGAACAGATTCTGCTATGTGAATAACATTGGAATGTAAAATATTTATATTTTATGTTGCGTTAGAACACTTGGTTAAATGCGATCAGGTCTGCGTGCGAGTATGTTTTTTTTTGTTAACGCGTTTGTGATATCCGAAGTTCGGCTTTTTGTGTGGTTAGCGCTTGTGCGCAATCTTTTTACTTTCAACTTGTAATACGCAGGCTACCCGACGTGTTTCCATAGTGAAATAATCTACACTGAGTATTCCAGGCAGTATAGAGGCAGGACTACAAGGAATGCACTTTTTACTTACAACTTGCATTATACACGCTACCCGACGCGCTCAAAAAGCTTACTTCTGGAGAAGTTAACGCATGAGCCCTAATTTGCGCTCCACTCGTAATCTAGTCCCATATGGGCATAATATTGAGAACAATGGATTGAGGCTTTGATCAGCAAAGGTAACTAGTTCATATACAAAAATAAACATAAAGAAATTCTCATATATATTCTGCAGCTACTATAACAAGTCATATGGTATATGAATGTGTGCGCACCTGTATATGAATGCACACCTGTATATGAGTATGTGTGCACACTGGTATATGAGTGTGTGTGCACCTGTATATGAGTGTGTACTCACCTGTATATAAGTGTGCACGTACTGGTATATGAGTGTGTGCACACCTATATATGAGTGTGTGTGCACGCTGGTATATGAGTATGTGTGCACCTGCATATGAGTGTGTGTGAACCTGTATATGAGTATGTGTGCACCTGTATATGAGTGTGTGTGAGCCTGTACATGAGTATGTGTGCACCTGTATAAAAAAAATTGTGTGCACCTGTAAATGAGTGTGCGCGTACCTGTAAATGAGTGTGTGCGCACCTGTATATGAGTGTGTGTGCACCTGTATATAAGTGTGCATGTGCCTGTATATGAGTGTGCGTGTGCCTGTATATGAGTGTGCTCGTGCCTGTATATGAGTGTGTGTACACCAGTATATGAGTGTGTGTGTGCCTGTATATGAGTGAGTTCACCTGTATATGAGTGTAAGTGCACCTGTATATGAGTGTGTGTGTTCCTGTATATGAGTATGTGTGCACCTGTATATGAGTGTGTGTGAACCTGTATATGAGTATGTGTGCACCTGTATATGAGTGTGTGCATGCCTGTATATAAGTGTGTGTGCACCTGTAAATGAGTGTGTGCGTGTCTGTATATGAGTGTGTGTGCACCTGTATATGAGTGTGTGTGTGCACCTGTAAATGAGTGTGTGTGTGCACCTGCATATGAGTGTGTGTGTGTGCACTTGTATATGAGTGTGTGCTCACCTGTATATAAGTGTGTGCGTGCTTGTATATGAGTGTGCACGTGCCTGTATATGAGTGTGCACGTGCCTGTATATGAGTGTGCGCGTACCTGTATATGAGTGTGTGTGCACCAGTATATGAGTGTGTGCACCTGTATATGAGTGTGTGTGCACCTGTATATGAGTGTGTGTGCACCAGTATATGAGTGTGTGTGTGTACCTGTAAATGAGTGTGTGTGTGCACCTGTATATGAGTGTGTGTGCACCAGTATATGAGTGTGTGTGCGTGCACCTGTATATGAGTGTGTGTGTGTGCCTGTATATGAGTGTGAGTGCACCTGTGTATATGAGTGTGTGTGCACCAGTATGTGAGTGTGTGTGTACCTGTAAATGAGTGTGTGTGTGCACCTGTATATGAGTGTGTGTGCACCAATATATGAGTGTGTGTGCGTGCACCTGTATATGAGTGTGTGTGCCTGTATATGAGTGTGAGTGCACCTGTATATGAGTGTGTGTGTGTGCACCTGTATATGATTGTGTGTGTGCCTGTATATGAGTGTGTGTGCACCTATATATGATTGTGTGTGCGCCTGTACATAAGTGTGTGTGTGTGTGTGTGCACCTGTATATGAGTGTGTGTTTGCACCTGTATATGAGTGTGTGTGTGCACCTGTATATGAGTGTGTGTGTGTGCCTTTATATGAGTGTGAGTGCACCTGTATATGAGTGTGTGTGTCTGTATATAAGTGTGTGTGCACCTGTATATGAGTGTGTGTGTGTGCCTGTATATGAGTGTGTGTGCTCCTGTATATGAGTGTGAATGCACCTGTATATGAGTGTGAGTGCACCTGTATATGCGTGTGTGTGTGCACCTGTATATGAGTGTGAGTGCACCTTTATATGAGTATGAGTGCACCTGTATATGAGTGTGTGTGCACCTGTATATGAGTGTGTGCGAGTGTGCCTGTATATGAGTGTGTGTGTGTGTGCACCTGCATATGAGTGTGAGTGCACCTGTATATGAGTGTGAGTGCACCTGTAAATGAGGGTGTGTGCACCTGTATATGAGTGTGTGTGCACCAGTATATGAGTGTGGGTGTGCCTGTATATAAGTGTGAGTGTACCTGTAAATGAGTATGTGCTCACCTATATATGAGTGTTTGCACACCTGTATGTGAGTGTGTGTGTGCACTTGTAAATGAGTATGTGTGTGTGTGCCTGTATATGAGTCTGTCTGTACTTGTAAATTAGTGTTTGTGCACCTGTATATGAGTTTGTGACACGTGTGTATCTGTATATGAGTGTGTGTGTCTTTATATGAGTGTGAGTGCACCTGTAAATGAGTGTGTTCTCACCTTTATATGAGTGTTTGGGCACCTGTATGTGAGTGTGCGTGCGTGCACCTGTAAATGATTGTGTGTGTGCCTGTATTTTAGTGTGTGTGCACCTGTATATGAGTGTGAATGCACCTGTATATGAGTGTGAGTGCACCTGTATATGAGTGTGTCTGCACCTGTATATGAGTGTGAGTGCACCTGTATATGAGTGTGTCTGCACCTGTATATGAGTGTGAGTCCACCTGTATATGAGTGTGTGTGTGCCTGTATTTTAGTGTGTGTGCACCTGTATATGAGTGTGAATGCACCTGTATATGAGTGTGAGTGCACCTGTATATGAGTGTGAGTGCACCTGTATATGAGTGTGTCTGCACCTGTATATGAGTGTGAGTGCACCTGTATATGAGTGTGTCTGCACCTGTATATGAGTGTGAGTGCACCTGTATATGAGTGTGTCTGCACCTGTATATGAGTGTGAGTGCATCTGTATATGAGTGTGTCTGCACCTGTAAATGAAACCCTTTATGTAAGTATCCAAATTCAAGTTACTAGGAAACATGGTCACATAAATCCAACATGGTGGCCGGGCCTACCTGCTGCTCCCTGTTGCTAGACACATTATCAGTTATTGTAGACACACAATTACTGTGGATGAATAGGCAGAGCAGTAAAGCAGGCTGGGTAATTATCTGGCATGTCAGGAATGCTTTACTTCACCGCCAGGACATGACTCAGACACATTCCAGCTGGCGGAAGGGAACACCCAGCTCACATATCCTCATTTCTTGCCCATTACAGGTTGTGCAGTACATTGGCAACGATAAGCACTGATTTATATTTAATGCAGCTCCTTATTATAGACAAATTGATTGCCTTTATTATTGGCCGTTACTTCGGTATGTGGTGTCTCTTTTGTTCCATAAAAAAAAGCTGCGCAGACTGCGGAGAGTAAGTCCAATGCGTTTTCTCAGGATATCGAATTAAGAGCCATTCCAGCCAAGTACAAATCCCAGTTACCGGATTTTCCAGTGGATTCACACTGTGTTTATGCCACTAATACTTTGCTGTGGGAGAATTTGACACAGCTATAATAATTTATCAGAAAACACCTCCAAAGCAGTTCCTCACATAACTTGTGGATTTGTGTAATTCAGCACAAATGACCTCTGGAAAACCCATTTTAGAAAAGGCCTAGAGATAACGGCACTTCCAGAGAGTCGTCCCCTATATAATAAGTAGCTAAAGAGTATTATATACTACTCTTAGGGATTGGGTGTTCCTAAGGGGAGAGGTGCTGTACACAAAAAAGACTAGGGCAGGGATAGTAGTGTGAGTATTACACTACACAAAGAGTGTACATCATTAGCACTCAACAACTCAAAATCATCAATTAGCAATAATCTTCAAATGTAAAGTATGCAAAAGTGACAAGAAGGTAAATACAAATGAACTTTTATTAAGTATAATTAAAAACATTTTAGCCATTAAACACAAGACAAACATATGCAGCTAATCATGAATGTCAAATACCAGTAAAAATGTATGAATGGGTACAATTCATATGGGTACATTAATGTATTTTAAATGACTTGTTATACCAACTGCAGAGTATAAAATATTTGAGAAATTCCATTTTCATGCTTATTTGTGTCTATGAAGTAGCTGATTTTGTGCTTTGAAACCACAGCCTATTACAATGGGTTGAACTTGAAGGTGATATCAGATCTCATTATGTTCTAAGTTTGTGTAAACAGACTTGCTTCCTTATCTTTTATTTGGCTGGAACACCAAAGCTCAATACATAGAGAGAACAATGGAAAATGTTAATTTTATTACTTAACTAGCCTGCATCCCACTGAGAGCGTAATCTCTTCTGCTGGCTGTGTATACTTAGGCTATTCAATAGCCTATACTCCAGTATTAATTTGTTCAGTATAGGTGGCGATACCACAGGCTAAATCAGCTATTTCAAATGCTGAAATAGGAGTAAAGAGCTACTTGTAACCAATTTAATACACTCTAGCAGGTTAAAAGGATCATTGGGAATAATTTAAAGGGGAGAACATTTTTGGGTGAACTGTCCCTTTAAATAGACCCAATCCTGTAGCTGAGCGAGTATTGAGTATTGAGGCTGATATCATCAGTGTCAATACTCGCTCAACAACCTATCATCGGCAGACAGTATCCTACTGACACTAGTTCAACACAGCCATTTAGTTCGGCCCTTGCTATTACCCATATTACCACATCAATACGAGTGGAGACTCATATACTGCCAAATATTATCATCTCCATGACTCTGCAAGTTCAGAGTGAATTTTAGACTTAGATTTAGTCCAGAGTATCTCCTTTTTTTCGTATTAACAGTATATGCACTAATACACACTCCTAACTTCATTAGTAGCAGGCAGTGTCTTAGAAACATTAGCGCTATTTCGCTTCCTATATTGACACAACTATTATTATTTTTCACTACGTTGTTATTAGTGGATACTTGGGTATTTTCACATGATTTCCATAACTCAGTAAATATAGAGTAAACTTAGGATCTAGTTACTGCTGCGCTTATCTTCAATTTTATTTGTGTTCTGACTGGCCATACGATTTTCCGTTTGAGAGAAGCACACCCACGTACAGTATTATGATCATACTTACATCCACTAACTAGGATCAGGTTGTAACAAATTGATAGCATAATATTGTACTATATACAGGTTGTACCCTATTGGATACTACAGCTAATTAAATCGAGTATTCGTACTAAACATAGGTTGTACCCTATCAGATATTAAGCTAATCGTGTCCTTCTGTACTGGAAGCCATATCCATAGTGATAATTACCTCAGATCACCATCAATCCAATACTATGGACATCGGTGTTGCCTATTGATGTCAATTTTACCATTACCTATTCCCATTTCATTTATATTGGGGGTGGTAATATTACACATACTGGTCTATTCGTACCTCTAGTTACACCCTTGATGCTATGTTATATATGATACGTTAGCTGACTATAGTACACTACTTTAGTAGTATATTTCATTAGCAGATTATTAGCTCTAACAGTGTCAGCTACAGGATTGGGTCTATTTAAGGTCCACTAGCACTCTAGTAATTTATGAGTGCCTCCAGATAACCAGTTGGGTTATTGTACCCATTCATTTATTTTTACTGGTATTTGACATTCATGATTAGCTGCATATGTTTGTCTTGTGTTTTTAATGGGTCAAATGTTTTTAATTACACTTAATAAAAGTTAATTTGTATTTACGTTCTTATCACTTTTGCATTCTTCACATTTGAAGATTATTCCTAATTGATGATTTTGAGTTATTGAGTGCTAATGATGTACACTCTTTTTTTAGTGTAATACTTGCACTACTATCCCTGTCCAAAACCCATATTAGGCCGGTTTTACTTTGTATTATTGTAGTGTAAAATAAACTCCTCTATGTTGTGGTTAAATATTTAGCTTGGGACAGGAAAAGGTTTGGATTTTGGAATATTTGCATCTATAAAATGGGACAGTTTGGAGAGCAGATGGAACCAAGTGTAACAATATCTTATGTCATTTAGACAATAATTATATGTCATAATACAGCTTATACATACCTTAAGGTAGTTTTATTTAATAATTTTGTATACATAGTACCCTCAGAAAGATAGTAAAGTGCATTTTAGAAAACAAACAAAAGACACAGGCAGAGAAGATTGTGATATGTGGGGAAAAATAGGAATTTTCTGATAATTTAAAAAAAAATATTATTTAAAAAGTTTGGATTTTAGAATACGTTTGAATTTTGGAATTCCGGATTTGGGGATTTGTACCTGTACCCATTTTTCTGCTCCAGATGAGTAATTGGCCTGTGATTGGTGCATACAACTATATGCCTGTTCCTCATCTGGACAAAGCACAGAAGCACAACTTTGATTATAAATTACACACATTGATGAGGAAAACGATTGGCTTAAAAATAAAAATCTCTAACTAATATAGTATTTCATTGCTACACTAGACTGTTCATTTTCAGAGCAAAAATACATGAGAAGGGGGCAAAATAAATGACAAAATATTGCAAAATTGTTTCATAACTAAAATTTTTATATAAAAATCTCAAGTTGTTTAACAGACCTTTAAGTGAAAAACCTGAAGGCAGTCATTTGCCTAGAGCACTGGTTTTTAAACCTGTCATGAGGCCTCCCCAACAAGCCCAGATTTTCAGGATTACCTTGGGTGAGAGCAGGTAAAATAACCATGGTTACTAATCAGCTGATTATTACACCTGTGATCCAGTTCAGATATCCTCAAAATCTGGCCTGTTAGGGAGGTGTGAGGACAGGTTTGAAAACCAGTGGCCTAGAGTCAATAAAAACCCTTCATGAAACTATTATCTTGCAGGGGACAATTTGTCACAACATTGCAATGTAGAGTAATCTGTACCTGCACTCACAATAGCTATGAATTGTGAGTTCAGCTCCTGCACATGCTCAGTAGAAGCTTGTGTCTCAGAAAGTGTGCGTATAAAAAGATTGTGCACAAATTGATAATGGATGAAGAACTTATGCAATGCACACCCAGGCCACAGGGTGTTAGTCGGTCCCCCCTTTGAGCGAAACCCTTCTATTGCTCTTCTGTTATGATGTAACTAGTTGGGGTGATATATGCAGCCCTATTTGTTACTGTATTGGCAATGTAGTTATTTACATTCAAGATGAGGTTTTACACCATTATTCCCCCCTCTTTGCAGTAAGAGTTTTGTACCCCTAAGCTGTATGGTTTAGAATCATCCCTGGTGAACATTTGTTGATCTGGATGATAAAGCAAGCAGTAGTGATAACTTTTAGTGTATAAATTACACATTTTCCATATTAAAAGAGAAATGATCAAAATGTCAGAATTGCAAAATGATAAAGCTTCAAATGGCAAGTATATGTGGTGAAAAGGCTCCCTCTTGTGTCAGTTTGTGGGAATTACACTTCAGCTGATTCAAATAAAGAATATAATTTTAAACAACTTTCCAATTAACTTATACTTTATAATTTATTTATTTTTTTCCCTCTTGGTTTCATTTGTTGAAGAAGCAGTGATGCACTACTGGGAGCTAGCTGAGCACATAAGATTAGCCAATTGCATGAGGGATATATGTGCAGCCACCAATCAGCAGCTCCTGAGCCTACATACGTATCCTTTTCAGCAAATGATACCAAGAGAACAAAACAAATGAGATAATAGAAGTAAACTGGAAAAATGTTTAAAATCACTTGCTCTATCTGAATTCATGAAAGGAAAAAAAATTGGGTTCATGTCCTTTAAAAAAAACAAAACAGAAATGCGACACAGTTACTTGTTTTTAGACAATGCTGCTGAATAAATGTACTTCTCGTGTTTGTGTCTCTCCAGAAATAACTGTAAGAGTTCTCCCTATCAGCCAATACACAATTAATACAGCAAAATTTGTTTCCACATTTACAATTCTATTCAAATATACTTTTTATCCATGTATTTTTTACATAATTACTGGTCTTTATATGTAAAATAGAAATTGTGCACTTTCCACATCCCTTAAATCACTGTAGATAAAACAGGAGAGGTATTGCCTTCAATTTACTAATGGCTAGATTACGAGTTTTTGTCGGTAATGGTGTGCGGGGCTAACAAGCCTTTTTTTCTCACCGCTCACTTAAGACAACGCTGGTATTATAGGTTTTCTTCAAGCCGGCGTTAGCCTCAGAAAAGTGAGCATTGAGCAAAATTTAGCTCCACATCTGACTGTAATACCAGCACTGCTTACGGTAGCGGTAAGCTGGAAAAACGTGCTCGTGCACGATTTCCCCATAGGAAACAATGGGGCTGAGCTGGCTGAAAAAAAACCTAACACCTGCAAAAAAGCAGCGTTCAGCTCCTAACGCAGCCACATTGTTTCCTATGGGGAAACACTCTCTAAGTCTGCACCTAACACCCTAACATGAACCCCGAGTCTAAACACCCCTAATCTTACACTTATTAACCCCTAATCTGCCGCCCCCGACATTGTCGCCACCTACATTATATTATTAACCCCTAATCTGCTGCTCCGGACACTGCCGCCACCTACATTATCCCTATGAACCCCTAATCTACTGCCCCCAACATCGCCGAACCCTACATTATATTTATTAACCCCTAATCTGCCCCCCAACGTCGCCACAACTATATTAAATTTATTAACCCCTAATCTGCCGCCTCCAACGTCACCGCCACGATAATAAATTTATTAACCCCTAAACCTAAGTCTAACCCTAACCCTAACACCCCCTAACAAATATAATTTAAATACATCTAAATAAATTTACTATAATTAATTAAACTATTCCTATTTAAAACTAAATACTTACCTATAATATAAACCATAAGCTAGCTACAATATAACTAATAGTTACATTGTAGCTAGTTTAGGATTTATATTTATTTACAGGCAACTTTGTATTTATTTTAACTAGGTAGAATAGTTATTAAATAGTTATTAACTATTTAATAACTTCCTAGTTAAAATAAGTACAAATTTACCTGTAAAATAAATCCTAACCTAAGTTACAATTACACCAAACACTACACTATCATTAAATTAATTTACTAAATTACCTACAATTAATTACAATTAAATAAAATAAACTAAAGTACAAAAAAAACAAACACTAAATTACAGAAAATAAAAAAAGAATTTCAATTTTTTTACACTAATTACACCTAATCTAATCCCCCTAATAAAATAAAAAAGCCCTCCAAAATAATAAAATTCCCTACTCTACACTAAATTACAAATAGCCCTTAAAAGGGCCTTTTGCGGGGCATTGCCCCAAAGTAATCAGCTCTTTTACCTGTAAAAAAAAATACAATACCCCCCCAACATTAAAACCCACCACCCACACACCCAACCCTACTCTAAAACCCACCCAATCCCCCCTTAAAAAAACCTAACACTACCCCTTGAAGATCACCCTACCTTGAGCTGTCTTCACCCAGGCGGGCACAAGTGGACGTCCAGAGTGGCAGAAGTCTTCATCCGATCCGGCCAGAAGAGGACATCCAGACCGGCAGTCTTCATCCAGGCGGCATCTTCTATCTTCTTCCATCCGAAATGGAGCGGGTCCATCTTGAATACATCCGACGCAGAGCATCCTCTTCCATCCGACGGCGACTGAAGAATGAAGGTTCCTTTAAAGGGACAGTCTACTAAAAATTAAACTTTCATTATTCAGATAGGACTTTTAATTTTAATCAACTTTCCAATTTACTTTTATCATCAAATTTGCTTTTTTCTCTTGGTATTCTTAGTTTAAACTAAACATAGGTAGGCTCATATGCTAATTTCTAAGCCTTTGAGGGCTGCCTCTTATCACATTCTTTTTAAATCTCTTTTCAACTGAAAGAGACAGAAAGTACACGTGGGCTATATAGATAACACTGTGTTCAGGCACAGGGGGTTATTTAAGATTTAGCACAAAACAATGCTAAATGCAAGACAATAGATAATAAACAGTCACAGTCATGTGATCAGGGGGCTGGAATAAGGTTCTTAGAAACAAGGTAATCACAGAGGTAAAAAGTGTATTAATATAACTGTGTTGGTTATGCAAAACTGGGGAATGGGTAATAAAGGGATTATCTATCTTTTAAAACAATAACAATTCTATGGTAGACTGTCCCTTTAAGTGACGTCATCCAAGATGGCATCCCTTCAATTCCGATTTGCTGATAAAATCCTATGAGCCAATCGGAATTAAGGTAGGAAAAATCCTATTGGCTGATGCAATGAGCCAATAGAATTGAGCTTTCATTCTATTGGCTGATTGGAACAGCCAATAGAATGCAAGCTCAATCCTATTGGCTGATTGGATCAGCCAATAGGATTGAACTTCAATCCTATTGGCTGATTTTCATCAGCCAATAGGATTTTTCCTACCTTAATTCCGATTGGCTGATAGGATTCTATCAGCCAATCAGAATTGAAGGGACGCCATCTTGGATGATGTCACTTAAAGGAACCTTCATTCTTCAGTTGCCGTCGGATGGAAGAGGATGCTCCACGTCGGATGTCTTCAAGATGGACCCGCTCCGCTCCGGATGGAAGAAGAAAGAAGATGCCGCCTGGATGAAGACTTCTGCCGGTCTGGATGTCCTCTTCTGGCCGGATCGGATGAAGACTTCTGCCACTCTGGATGTCCACTTGTGCACGGCTGGGTGAACACGGCTCAAGGTAGGGTGATCTTCAAGGGGGTAGTGTTAGGTTTTTTAAGGGGGGATTGGGTGGGTTTTAGAGTAGGGTTGGGAGTGTGGGTGGTGGGTTTTAATGTTGGGGGGTATTGTATTTTTTTTTACAGGTAAAAGAGCTGATTACTTTGGGGCAATGCCCCGCAAAAGAAGCTTTTAAGGGCTATTTGTAATTTAGTATAGGGTAGGGAATTTTATTATTTTGGAGGGCTTTTTTATTTTATTAGGGGGATTAGATTAGGTGTAATTAGTGTAAAACATTGTAATTCTTTTTTTATTTTCTGTAATTTAGTGTTTGTTTTTTGTTGTACTTT